>NC_141023.1:10002500-10172500 GCF_052040795.2 Danio rerio
CTATTATTTTCTTTTTATCTACTACTTTAACAAAAATAGAATTGGGATTTCTGTCAATCAAATCAATATCCACCCCTTCTGTTTTTACTAAATCATTGATATTTTTAACCAATTTTGGTCCCACATTTGTAAAGAATTTATTGAAAAACTTTACTATATCTTCTTTATTATTTATTTTATGGTCACTTTCAATGAAATAATCAGGATTATTTTTACTATAAGTTCCATTTCTTATCATTTTATTTAAAATATTCCATGAGCCTTTAAAATTATTTCTATTATTATCTAATATTTTATTGTAGTATTCCTTTTTTCTTTTTCTTATAATAGAAACTAATTCATTCTTATACTTTTAATATCTATTGTCAGCCTTTGGTGTTTGATGCTTGATAAATTTTCTGTAAAGTGTATTTTTCTTTTTGCATGCATTTAATAAACCTTTTGTAATAAAAAGGAAGTACAGATATCAAATTAATCCCACCCATTAGGTTGCAGTAGGACTCTGTCTTCATTCAAATGAAGAAACTGAACAAAACAGTTATCAACCAGTTAATAATAGTTGATAAATCTGATTTCTTTTATAGACAGACAACATAAATAGGTATATGTGAGGATTTAATAAAGAATTTTACTTTTACATATAACAGATAATATAGATTTATATTCATAGCCGCATCAAAGCAAGATTAAATACATCATTAATTAAATTAAAATAAACTTAAGTGAAAAGGTTGCAAACATTTACTTTCTTTGATAAACAATAACTTATCCCTATTCTTAATAACTTAAACAATCATTTTCATTTTTCAAAACTCAGAAACCTATTGAAGGAGAAACATTTGGACACATGTACAATACTGTAATAGTCTTAAATCACAATGTGCAATGTTAACATTTTCAGTTTTGAGAGTCTCCCATTCATTCAGAGGTAGAGCGGAACTAAAAATACACGGCTCTCCAGTAAAGTCTAGATCAAATACGCGGCCGGCCGGAAATGCGATATGCATATTAATATAGCTGCATTTTTTAATGACAATGTAAAACAATAATCAATATTTTTACAGTACTGTGATGGTTGAGTTTAGGGTTGGGGCGGGGGTAGGCGTTAAAAAATACAATTTATTGTGTAATTTAATAGATAACATAAATAATACTCGGTATAACTACTGTTTTTACAGTGCTTTGATACAATCTACATTGTAAAAGCGCTATACAAATAAAGCTGAATTGAATTGAATTGTGACGGTTGGGTTTAGGTGGGGTACTTAATAATAATTTAAATATTTTAATAAATATTATAAATAATTCTTGTAAACGTCCGGCTGCAACCATATCTGATCTAGCAACAACCATTGCTAATAGGGGGAGTGACGTAATTGGGAAAAGGGTCTATTCGTGTATTTTTATTTGATACAATAGATGTATTAAAAAATAAAAATAAATCTCCATTCTACCAAAATTGGTTTGGAAAAAGATATAGTATTAATTAGACAACTACTACATTTAAATGGTAATTTATTATCTTACATTGAATTTTTACATAAATTTGGTTTTCCAGTTACTCCAAATGAGCATGTTATTGTATTTGATGCCATATCTCAACAGCTTCTTCATTTTATAAAAGAGTATTGAAATAAATCTTTAGAAGGAAAATATGTTGAAGAAAACCTTTTTTAGGAAATATTGATAATATTAAAGTTATACTAATAAATATATTTTAGATATTATAACAGGTGATATAGTTATACATTAAAGTTTGAAATGGACAAATGTTTTCATAAATTGTTATGAAATTCTTATGAAATATATTGTAAAAATAACAAAGTAAAATTAGTTACATTTAATATTTTACATTGTATATATCCAGCTTAAGAGGTTTTAGTGAGATTTAATTTGGATATTGATTATTCCTGTGATTTTTGTTGCATGGAAAAGGAGTCTATTGTCCATAAAGTTTGTGATTGTATATGCACAAGGATTTTCTGGATAGATGTGGAAAAGTTTCTTAAAAAGGAAAACAAATATTGTATTTAAGTTGCAAAAATTTGATATTTGCATTTGTTATGTCAATAAATGCTAAAATTCTAGTACAACTTTTTATTATTATGGGAAAGTTTCATATACATAAAAATAGACTGGATCAAAGCCAAATTCTGTTCATTTCCTAATTAGAAAGACACTACAAGACTAAGCAGTAGTAGACTAAGGACAACTGCACAAGTTTGGAGAACATTATTAAAAAGCAAATAAGCAAACTTGCATTGTAAAAGCAAAGAAGACTTTGATTTTTAATTACTGTTTTTTTTATGTACACTCAGGCATATATTTTAGTATATTACTGTACAATTCTATATTTTTGTTAATAGAAACAAATAAAAAAATTTATATTTGATACAAATATAATATCATACATACGTAAACATGCATAGAAAATGTACATTTGTTTAAAAATAAAGAAACTATCAAGGATTGAGATGCTGATGTTTCTTAAAAGTGTCATCACCGTCTTGGGAAAAAGGTTAATAAATTAAAAGAAACCAAACTTGCTGCTTTATACATTAAATAAGCATAAAATGTGTGTCAAAGTATTAAATCTGTGATCTGTCTGGATATTTTCTGAGTATTAAAGGGATACTTCACCTAAACCTGCATCATTTACTAAACATTCACTTGTTCAAAACTTGTTGGAGTTCCTTTTTTTCTGCTTTTGATATTTTGAAGAAAGCTGGAAACCTATGATCATTGACTTCCAACTTCTTTGTTTCTCCAACTATGGAAGTCAAGGTTTTTTCAGCTTTCCTCAAAATGGCTTCATTTGTGTTCAACAGAATAACAACTATGAGTAACTGATAACGGTAAAATATTTACCTAATGATGTACATAGCATTGACCACATGTGTTGAAGCACAGCAAAACGCAAAATAATCGGAACAGAGAAACATATCACACCGTAAACAATATATGCACTTACCTTAATTAGATGAATAACCCCCGTAAGTAGAGATATTCATGCAGCGACAAGGTTTGGCGTCCATCATCAATTCTCTGTTGAGATTTAAATTCACTCTCCAACTGAACTCATATTAACCGCTGTGGGCGGGATATTTGCCTGCACGCTGATTGGCTGACCGTGGCTCAGCGAATGCCGATTGGCTGCCTGTATGTCAATCAGTCTCGGCAAAGAGAAAAGTCTGTAGTCTTTAGGTAAACTTGAAAGTTTTCCTGGACTGTGTTTATGCTAAATGTATGAGGCTTTCACACCACAATTAAAGTGAAAAGCCTCAGACTGAAGGAAATATAGTTTTACATCTGTGCTATTCTCGACTGCATGAGCAAAAGGACTCAGGAAAATGAAGTTCAACATCCTTCAGTCAGTGATGGATGGATGGACGGTCCGACGGATAGATAGATAGATAGATAGATAGATAGATAGATAGATAGATAGATAGATAGATAGATAGATAGATAGATAGATAGATAGATAGATAGATAGATAGATAGATAGATAGATAGATAGATAGATAGATAGATAGATAGATAGACAGACAATATTCATTGTTTTGTTTGTTTAAATCAGTTTAACCTTTCAGAAGATGGGAAACTAAACAGATATTGTGTTCACACTTTACAGTAAGGTTTCATTGGTTAATGTATTTACAAATTACGAACAACGCTTGTGCAGAATTTATTAATCATGGTTCACATTACTACTGCATTGTTAAAATTAAAATCATTGTTTGTTAACTTTGGTTAATGGACTGAGTTAACTTGAACTAACAATAAACAACTGTATTTTCATTATCTAACATTAAACATAAACCATCACTGTTATAAATGTAGACTATTGCTCATTATTTGTGCAACATTATTCACAAATGTTTTATAAAGTGTTACCATTATGTATGCATATATAAATTTTTATTTAATTTATAGTTAAAAAGCAGGCCAATCATAACATGTTTTCGTTAAAGGTAAACTATTATTGAGCTACAGTAGCCTATATACTATATACTATTAAGTCAAGTGCAAATTTATTTCAATATCTTTTGTTGCTTGGTAAATATTAAAAATACATAGAGTAGGAATAAGATGTTTTTACTTTAAGACACAGCAGAGATGCAGCACAAGCAAGAAAGTTACAGACAACACAATTTCTGGAATGCTATTAATATACAATGGAAGTCAGAATTATAATTAGTCCCCCTTTGATTTATTTATTTTTTAAATTAATTCCCAAATGATGTTTAACATAGCAAGGAAATTTTCACAGTATGTCTTATAATTTTTTTTTCTTGTAGAGAAAGTCTTATTTGTTTTATTTCGGCTATAACAAAAGCAGTTATTGATTTTTTAAACACAATTTTAAGGTCAATATTATTGGCCCATTTAAGCTGTATTATTTTTTTACGATAGTCTACAGAACAAACCATCATTATACAATAACTTGCCTAATTACCCAAACCTGCCTAGTTAACATAATTAACCTAGTAAAGCCTTTAAATATCAATTTAAGCTGTAAATAAGCGTCTTAAAAATATCTGGTCAAATATTATTTACTGTCATCATGGCAAAGCTAAAAGAAATCAGTTATTAGAAATGAGTTATTTAAACTATTATGTTTAGAAATGTGTTGAGAAAATCTGCACTCCGTTAAACAGAAATTGGGGTAAAAAATAAACAGGGGGGCTAATAATTCAGGGGGCTAATAATTCTGACTTCAACTTTATACAATGAGTTCAAGATACCGTCTGAAAATTCCATTGAAATGTAGCTTTTATCTCAGATTCCTATGTTTATGTTGATTTTTTCAATTTAAAGACCTTTAAAAGTCTGCATTCTTTGCCATAAACTACAGACAGGATCCTGATAAAATGCTCCTTTTTGAAGGATGTTTCATAAGGCTTTTAAAGGTTTTTGCATCTGAACTCTTCACATAAATATAATCATGGTATGGCCACACATCTGATGAGGTTAGGCTACATGTTGGCACCAACAAATCTTGAGGTTGCAAACCTTTCTGCGACCCTTTCTGCATTCCTTTGCAAACTTAAAAAACTCAAATAGCAGAAGGTGGGGGACAGAAAAACCTCCCGTTTCTTCAGTCACCTCTTTATGCTTCAACTGACCTTTGCAGTATATCAACTGTAGGGATAGTATACAGTTTAACCCAAAGAATGACCAGTCTGTCAGATGAAGAAGAGCCGGAGTCAGAGATTTAAATAAATAAATCAAGTTTACTGAAGATAGATTGCAGTTTCATCAGCAGAAGCCAGCTTCAACACTCTAATGAGTTCCTATAGGCCGCTCTGCTCACAATCACCAATCAATAACAATTATATTCTCACATAACGTCATTAACTGCATCATACATATAGTTGTTCTAACCTGATTGGTTAAAACAGATAGACTAGTTCCACATGGGGTTTGTGCGTACAATTGTGAACAATATCTTAAGCATAAACGTCAGACATCCGCTAGACTGTTTAGAGCTGACTCCAGACCTGTGAAACAGATTCATAATCAAATAGCATTATCAAATTATCAAAGCAATTATCAAAACAGGTTAAAAACTGGTACAATCTACATTCAGGCCATTATAATCCTTACAACACAAAGTTTTTCTTGAATAAAAAGTAGAATCACTTTCAATTAATTAACCGTTAAATAAGCAAAATCACTTTAGACATTTTAGACAGTATTAAAAATAACAATAAACAGTTGCTTCCAGTCCTCAGCCCTCAGTTCAACTCAAGATCTCTGTGACCTCTGACCTAGTTTGTTTGGCTCCTGAAAAGGTTACACAGACAGGCAAATGCACTTAAATATTAATTCAAATAATTATATTTAATAAAAATAATGAGTAACAAGATAATGAGGAAAGGATAAAAGTTGATTAATTAATGAGGTTACAATTAATCAATTAGGTTTGATCAAGCCTCAGGTCCACAGTCACGCAAAAAGTCTTTCTTTTGACACTAATTTAAGTTCGACAAGCAAATAAATTCAGTCGTCAAAAGTGGTTTCTATTAATTTAAGGAACATTGCCAAATTGAAGCCTTTTCTATCTTCTAAAAAGCTGGAAACCATCATTAATGTTTTATTATATCCAGATTGGACTACTGTTACTCTTTGTATTCAGGAGTTTCGCAGGCATCAATTGCACGCCTGCAGCTGGTTCAAAATGCAGCAGCTAGGCTTTTAACTGGGACAAAACAAAATTCTAGTATGTCACCAGTTTTATCATCTCTTCACTGGCTCCCAGTCCAATTTAGGATTCAGTATAAGTTATTGCTATACTCCAGAAAAAACAAACAAAAAGCGCTCTGGGGTCAGCTCAAATATATGGTCGGTGCTCTTTGGGTAAGGGATTCATCAAAACAGCAACAAGAATCAGTCCAAGGCACTCGAATAAAGTGAAAAAATTAAAAGCCTTTATTCACATGGCTAAATCTCTAAAGACCAGAGATTTTAGAGATTTAGCCATGTGAATAAAGGCTTTTTAATTATTTCACTTTATTCGAGTGCCTTGGACTGATTCTTGTTGCTGTTTTAATAAGTTATTGCTACTTGTTTTTAAAAGTTTGAATGGTCTGGCACTTATTTACATCTCTGAGCTTCTTCACTGGCACACTTCATTGAGGTCAATCAGGTCAGAAAACAAGTTTCAGCTAGTTATCCCCAAAACACAGTTAAAATCAAGAGGTGACAGGGTCTTTTCTGCTGCAGCCCCCCGACTGTGGAATGGTCTGCCTTTACATATCAGGTCATGTGCTTCACTTGGTGCTTTTAAGTCTCATCTAAAAAATCACCTTCTGTCTCTTGCCTTTGATTTCAATTAATTGATTTTAATCTGTTTTATATGTTTTGCTTAATTTTATATATAGGTATAGATTTTGTATGCTGGTCTTTTTGTACAGCACTTTGGTCAACATCTGTTGTTTTTCAAATGTGCTCTATAAATAAAACAAGCAAACAAACAAACAAACAAACAAACAAACAAACATTCATGCTGAGATGGATTGGAAGGTATAAATCTGAATCGTTCACAACTGAGACACTGAAAACCCCTCAAATTCACTAAAACATATGTATAATCTGGGTTTGCATTGTATATACTTTGGACTATAGTGGAGTAGATATTTATGTTTTAGTAGTCCTTCCAGGGCATCACATAAATGTAAAAATGTCCATTATGGCTTAGAAATAAAAACTAAATGTTAATAAAATACATATACATCACTGGGCCCCCAAATTGCTAGAGCTCTATGCACTAAGCCTCCTGATCACAATATGTAGGTACATCTATAAATGCTAGATATAACTTTACTGTGCCAAAAGAAAGCCATATTTTAACAGTGTCCTGAAGCATTATTGACTTCTCTGGCCACACATCTGATGAGGTTAGGCTACATGTTACTGTGAGGGGTTTTACGCTTCATTTACATTGGCACCAACAAGTCTTAAGATTTCCGCGACCCTTTCTGCATACATTTGCAAACTTCTAAAAACTCCAAGAGCAGATGTGGGAGACAGAGAACCCTCCTGTCACCTCCTGCATGCTTCAACTGGCCTTTGCAGTATATCAACTGAGACACTGAAAACCCCCAAATTCACTAAAAAGAATGTATAGCCTGTGTGTCTGCATTCTCTATACTCTGCACTATAGTGGAGTAGATATTGATGTTTTAGTAGTCCTCTATTTAAATGTAAAAATGCCAGATTGCTTTAAATGAATAAGACAATAATGAAAATAATGGCTTAAAAAAAAGAATATTTATAAACAATACATATACATAACTGGGCCCACTAATTGCCAGGGTCCTTTGCAGTACAAGGAAGAAGTTACAGACAACACAATATCTGGAATGATTAGCCCCCTGTTTACTTTTTCCTCAATTTTAGTTTAACAGAGAGAAGATTTTGTCAACAATTTTCTAAACATAATAGTTTTAATAACTAATTTCTAATAGCTCATTTATTTTGTCTTTGCCATGATGACAGTAAATAATATTTGACTTGATATTTTAGAAGTCACTTCTATGCAGCTTAAAGTGACATTTAAAGGCTTAACTAGGTTAATTAGGTTAACTAAGCAGATTAGGGTAATTAGACAAGTTATTGTATAATGATGGTTTGGTATTTCAGGTAATTTTTTAGAGAAATGGATGACATGTTTTGCATGAAGAAGCAAAAGGATCATCCAGACTGTTATCAGCAGCAAGTCCAAAAGCCAGGATCTGTCATGGTATGGAGTTGTGTCAGAGCCACTTGGGAAATTTAATTTGCCCTTCTGTGATGACACTATTAATGATGAAAAGTGCATAGAGATTTTGGAGCAATATACAAAAGTTTGTTGAAGTGCACGGCTGATTTGTAAGCTCTGCCTTTTACTGATATAAAACCATTAAACCACATTAATTGTAAAAATAAGAAACCCTGATTCACTAAGCATAGCAAAAAAAATCAGTTCATGTTCTTAAGCGAATCTCTCATTGTCTCCTCACCCAGAGTTATGGCTGCTAATTGGTAAAGAATGTCTTAATCTCCTGGTATAAATCTAGTCTTGTCCAGACAGCAAGATTATTTATTTGGAATTTCAAGTGAGCCATGTCCTCCTCCATTGTGAGCATTGAAGTGATCATAATAAATCGCCCTTGACCTCTTCAAACTCTCAGTTGAACATGTCATTGTCTTCTCTTAAAATTCTTCTAGTAGCTAATAGCTATTTCAGCATGCATATGAATATCAGAACATGTAATTCAGGGCTATTCAATTAGTTTGTCATGGGGACCAGTTCATGAAAAGCATCCTAAATGAAGGGCCAGAGAGATATGACTTGCAATATGAGATGACACAACAGCATATAAGAGCTCATATGTTATATTTTTGCTCCTTAAGACACCCACGTTGGCTTTTTCTACATTCAAATGTTAATAGGTTGTATTTTAAAACTACATAACATCACTGCATTGTACAATTGACTTTTCTTTACAAACATATTCAAATGTTGTATTCCAGTGCACAACAAAAGCAGTGCATTGCTGAAGTAGGCTTTTTCTACATTCAGTCACATTCATATGTTATGTTTTGAACTGCATAACAATAATGGATGCAACGGTTATAAATTTTGGTTGTGCGATTATATAGTCTGTAAAATGATTATAATTTCACAGTTATCACGTCGAATGTAAATTTAAGCTTTATATTAGATAAGTATTTAAAATAAGTGTTGTTGTCATCTGCGTTTATACATACAAAATCATTTTAATAATAATTCGTCTAACATATCTCTTGTGTACATTGCACTGAAAGCCACGCACAACTCTCACCGCTACAGCGTGAGATGTTTTCTACTGGGTGCACCTGGAAAGCCGCGAGCATGCTGCTCCGTTTGCATGTGCATATTGGCATATGTTCTTACATTAGAAATAACGAACTTAATATGTAAATATTAACGTGATATGTAAACAACTTGCTGCTTTATATATATATAGCTATATATATGCTGCTATAATTAATCCGACGTGAATGCGTATTAGTCTCAGTATACAGTACAAGCTTGGAAGTTTGAACTAGCACACATTTGGCATAACTTTGTTTAGTTGAAGCAGTTTTGTTCTGTGTAACAGAAATGCGGTGTAGAGAAGCCTTTACGATTAATTAACCGTGACAAATTAAAACGCAGTTTAAAGTGAAATTGGTTGATCATTGCGTCTCTATTAACAATATCCATGCATTGAACAAAAGGCCTTTTGTACAAACATATCCAAATGTTTTCGGCTGCTCGCGTCACTCGCTTAATGTCAAATACCAGTTGGAGGTTTTTTTATGTTGAGCACAAAAGAATATATACTGAAGAATGTTGGAAACTTGGTACCATTGACTTCCGTCGTAGGAAAAAAATTATAAAAAATATGTTACATCTACAGTTTTCAATGATGCAATATTAGGTAATTCTGTTGAGGTTTATTCTTAATTCTTTAATGGCCCAGTTTAACCAACATAGGCTCATTCTGAAAACATAGTCCTATATACATTTCTGGATATTAGCCAATTATGTAGCCAGAGTGTAGCATTCCCAACTGAACAGATGCACTTTACTCTCAAGGACTGATGTTTATAAAGTGTTGATTCTTCAAAATAAATCATTGTAAGAGCTGAATCAAAGAAACAAACAACACTCATCACACAAACCCTTGAAATTGTGCTATACAAATGCTCATAACAAGCCAATAAACTGATCAATACACATTTACAGTCTTAAATTCACTGTCCAGGTATAAATTTTAAACTTGCCTAACTGTATAGTGATAAGTCTAAATAATTTTAATTGTTTTAACACTAACAATGACAATATTTAATGCAGATAAAGCATTTATGAATTACAACAATGTCCTATTAGACTGCAATATAAACAGCTTAAACAATAAACTAATTTGAGCACAATTGGTGATCTCGTTTCTAGAGAGACAAATTCAAAACACTTGATATGACCAAAATAAAGACCCTAATGGCTGTTAATGTCTTAATGTAGTGCACGTTGTAAGGAAATAGTAGTAACAATAAATGACATGCCTTTTGTACAAAACTAACAAATAATAAAGTTGTAGATACTGCAGTATATACAGTATAATACAGTTTACTATAGTTAGTATGGTTCAAAAACGTAATATTATTTACTATAAATACTATTACAACTTATTTCATGTGGGTTGAATTGTATCTTTAGAACGATATAACATGATAGAAAGCAACTCCTACATAACTCATAACTGTTTCTTATATATAAAAAAAACAAACTAGAGAAGCACCTAGCACAGTCCTTAGCTTAGCTAACAGTATTGAACATATAGATAATTATTAAAAATCATAACTTACCCTCTGATTGCTCGAGGCCTCCAACAACGTGAGCTGCCCTGTGTCCTGACAAACAGAAACGCCCCATCTCATTGGCTGGCTTTAGCCAATAAACTGGCTTTGCTGCTCTTTTACTGGTATGTACATTTCCGCAAAATTAATGATTTTTAACAAGAATCTCTTCAGAAAAGAGTTGAAATAAACCCTAAATAATAAAATAATCGTGGGAAATGATTCTTTTGCACCTCAGTCCTGTTGCCTGTGTGCAAATCGAGGGATTCAGCTGTTCACATCAGAGCTGTAAGTGTACATTTCAACCTACACATACAAATATTATTATCACAAGTGCTCACATTTACATTTGCAAGCTCTCGAGTTACGCAACTGATTTACCTTCATAAAGTCAGCACCACTAAATGATATAAAAGATTTTAAGCTCCTCTAAATTTTGCTCCAAGTGTTGTGTTAGATTCAGGATTCTGGACAGACAGCTGCCTGTTTTTCCAGTTCTAGTCATAGTGGTTAACCTAATTGTTTTTGGAGATCCAACAGTGATGTATGTGTTTTTTCTACTTTTCCATATCCTGTCATCTCAACCAGCTGGGAGAGTCAAGTTGTGGATCATCATGAAGATTTTCAAAAGGTGAGTTTAGATTTCTTGAATGTTTTATTTACTTTAAATGTTCTTTTAAATATATCATAGAATTTGATTGCAATTTGTTTTCAAACATTTTTCTTAGTCATGCTGGAGTCCTGAAGAGTTCTTAGATGAGCATCACCCTATATCCGTGTATCAGGAACCACCAGACGAGCGATCAGCAGCTATTACATCGTCATGGATAAAAAGGTCATCCTGTGGCTGGGAAGCACTTCATTCACAGGACATGCTTGATGAGATTTCCTAGCTCCAGTTTGTTTACAGCATTTATACCTTCATTCAAACTGCTGTGTTTGATATGGAGGACCAAGGAAACACCAGAAGTGAAAGATTTGCACGCCAAGTTATTTAAAATGTAATTTCAGAAGAAAACTATGAGTTCAGAAGAAAACTATGAGTGACGATATATTGAACTTTCAAATTGCTCTGATAACACATCAAGTTTGGACCAAAGGACTGAAACAGCCTTTTTGAACACTGGTCATACATATTTTGTTGATACTGTCTGTACTAATAAAACATTTAAAGCATATTTGACATTGCTGCATTTTAAAGATTGAATGAATTGTTGAAGTGGTGAATGTTTTCAAATAAAATGTTTTTTCTTTTGTAATTTACAGTCTATTTGACCTTTTTACCATATTTACACTCAAGAGAGTTGAATAAAATAACAATATATTACACCAGGCAGTGTTAAATATAGTTACATTTTTTAACTCTGCCCAGAGTTAAAATTAACCCTTACTTCGGTATCAATGTGCCAACCCTTTTGAAAGTGTTGTTTTAACTCTGTTTTGAGTGGACCCCATGAGACACTTTCAAAGTGTTGAAATTAACACCCATAGAGTTGTTTTGGGTCCCCATATTTTGCTGTGTAGGCACAACATTGTAAAAAGTAATTACTAAAATAAACTAAAATCTTGAAGCCTTAATTTTTTGTTGCTGAATCAAATAATTTTTTTTTCAGTCAGCTCAACATGCAACTGACTTAAATATTAAGTTAAACTTTGTAAATAAAAAAAGCTTTAAATAAATTAGTTGAAACCTGATTAACTTATTTAAAAAATGTTAAAATAACAAAAATAATTGTTGTGACATTTTGTCATATAATTTTCTTCACAGTGAATGTATGATCTGATCTACTATATAAAGGTTTTATCAGACTGTTTTCATATTGTCATACCAGTTTCTGGTTTATTTGCTCTGTTGAAGTTGGTGTACAGCATACTTTAAAATAAAGATTAATGTCACATTAATACAAAATCGTTATACTACAAAGTGTGGTGACATTCTGCATGTATTTACAGCTCCTTTTAAAATCAGGAACAAAACTATTTACAGCATATTAATAAACAAATAACATCATTACAGCAAACTTCAGCAATGCAGGAACATAAGAGTAAACCGTCAGAAAAATAGTTTAATATTCTTTTTGTTTTCATCTGGCAGAAAGAGTAGCTAAAAAAAAACAAGCATGTGATGCAAGATAAATCTGGAATAATTTTATTCTCTTGTGGATCATGTTGGTGTTTCCACTGATCCAGGCTGATTTTCCCCCTGATCTTCAGTCCTCAGAAGAATAGCATCTTGTGTTTGTGTTGTGTTTTGGTTCTGCTGTGATCTTCTAATTGGACATTTCTTACATTTCCCCGGGTTCTGGTGTTAGTGTGAGAGATGAATTTTAAACAATGCATTTAAACAACATGTAGATCACTGGATCTAAAAAAAAAAAAAAAAAAAAAAAAAAAAAGTATAAATGATACAAACCTGACAAAACTCCAGAAACTTTTTGATCTCTGTGAAGCCAGAACAGAAAGATAAAAGATATATTAGTGGATCTGATGAATCCTTATTATCATAAAAACAAACTACTTAATAATCTTAAAGGGCACCTATGGTAAAAAATCTACTTTTCAAGCTGTTTGGACAGATCTGTGTGTTGGTATAGTGTATAGACCGTCATACTGGGGTGATATGAACACACCCAGTCCTTTTTTTTCAATTTAACTACAAAAAAGGGTCGGCCAATTGGAGCTGTTTTCAAATCGATCGCACCATTACGTAGGTGTGCGATCCCCCCGCCCACCGAATTGATTTGACAACTGCGCGCATTAACATGTTCCGTTAGTCACGTGTATATGTCAACAAGACCAAACAGACATACGCAAAGCAACGGCGAATAAAAGGTCTGTTCTGTTCGCTAGGATCAGCAATCATCATCAAATGTGATTAAGAGTAAGTTTCACATGTTTTAAGTGTTTTAAAACAGAGTATGTGTGTAATTAATTACAGCGTTTTACTTCAGCTTTACTTCATCAGCACAGCCGCGTGTCAGAACAATTATAAAAGAAGACGCTTCAATCCCGGTTTGTGGAAGTTAAATCAGGTTTATTTTGTACATGAGCATAACAGATATCCACACTGTACTTGAGGTTAGCCTTAACTAAGCTAAGCGCGCTCTGTCTGTCTGCCTGCCTGCGTGTGTATCTGTGTGTGTGTGTGTGTGTGTGTGCGCGCGCGCACGCGTTAACTTTGTAACGATATTGTGTGTCACTCATCAATGCAACTTCACAATACTGATTAGTAAAGGTTAGTTCTTACTGTAGTATCTCACAAACGCTACGTGAGACCTTCTTCCTTTAAGTCTGTCTGTTGTCTGACGCTGCTGAGGGAGGAGGCATGTAGAAATAGTAGGCGGGCAGAACTCGGCTTAGGCACAGTACGACAAAACCACCCCCTGCTGGAAATCAGTATAAAACAGCATCTTGTAAAAGGTATAATGAAAAATCTGATGGGTATTTTGATCTGAAACTTTATATACACATTCTAGAGACGCAAATGACTTGTATTAAATCTGAAAAAAGGGGTAACCTAGGTGCCCTTTAAGTCTCTTTAATACCTCATATCAAAACTGTGCTCATGTGGATCTCTCTAAATGATAGAATAGAATAGAATGTGAATGAACCAGTGAATCAATCAAAGATTCATTCATATTGAGCGAATCAGCTCTCATTGACTCTCAGCAAAAGCTTCAACTCCAGGATTTATTTAATTTTTGTATTATTTAATTTATTTATACAGGGACAATGTACAACATGGCATGTTGTGCCAGAGTTAGCTATAAAGCAAATTTACATCTGTAGTCCCTGGACAGCAAGTTATAAAAAAATGTAACAGTAAAAAAAATTATACATTATACACTTACAGTACAATACATCATTGTCAATAAAATGAAATCAAATCAGAGGCAACATATTTGATTTTGTTCAAGCTAATTTTTAAGAACAGTTTTAAAATGATTAAAAGTGGTACTCTCTCTGATATACACTGGTATTTTATTCCATCTTTCTGCTGCTCTGACTGAAAAAACTGATTGTCCCAAAACAATCACCTCTAACTGATGACCTAGTACAGTATGTCTTATATTGTCCTTGCTGACAATCACACATTGTTTGAAGGCTGGTGGTGCAAGATCATTAAATATTTTATACATTAAACATACAACAGCATAAAATGAAAAACTGTTGTTGAATGTTAGTCATTTTTTTATGCAATACAGTTCCAATGATTTAGGTTAAGTGTTAAAAAGTTGTAAAAGAGATTATATGGAGATTATTGAGTGCGTTCTGAAGTTTAGAGCAAATCACCACTCAAACAGAGACACAACACCCCAATCTGTGAGGTAAACAAGTGAAAGAATCAGACTTTAGACACTTTAACTACAGTATAAACTAAAGGACTGGTTTACTTAAAAGGAGTTTGTGAGTTTTTATCTATTGACTGATTTATTGCTATACACCTATACATATGCTATACATATGTCTGGAATTTCTCCTGGTGCATTAACAACAATTTAATTTAAAGACTTGCAGACAATTAGACATTTACACACGAATATAATATAAAACAAAGTAAAATAAAATAGAAAATGTCACATCATCAATACAGAAAAATAAATACCAGATTAATTAAAGGCCAACTACTTAAAATGGATACTGTTTAAAAAAAGCTTTGTTCTTAGTGCTGTAAAGCAAGGGGTCTAAAACTAGGATTTGGGGTTGAAAGAGGGAGAAAAAAACATAAATAAAAAAGCTATCAAATTGTAAAAACGAATATATTATTATATTACTGAAATAAATAAGGGGATAGCATGGTGGCGCAGTGGGTAGCATAATCGCTTCACACCAAGAAGGTCACTCGTTCGAGCCTCGGCTGGGTCGGTTGGCATTGTTGTGTGGAGTTTGGATGTTATCCACATGTTGGCGTGGGTTTCCTCGCGGGGAAAACCGGAGCACCCAAAGTCTAAAGACATGTGGTACAGGTGAATTGTGCAAGCTAAATTGTCTGTAGTGCATGTGTGTGAATGGGAGTGTGTGGATGTTTCCCAGTGATGGGTTGCAGCTGGAAGGGCATCTGCTGTGTAAAACATGTGCTGGATAAGTTGGTGGTTCATTCTGCTGTGGCGACCCCTGATTAATAAAAGGGATTAAGCCGAAAAGAAAAATTAATGAAATAAAAGAGAGAATTTGCATAACAGAAAAACTAATAAATACAGTTTGAATTAAAATAGGAATAAATTAATTTAATCCATTCATTGATTTTCATTTCGGCTTAGACCCCTTACTAATCAGGGGTCGCCACAGCGGAATTAACCGCAAACTTATTCAGCATTTGTTTTACGCAGTGGATACCCTTAAAACCGCAACCCATCACTGGGAAACACCCACATATACTTCCATTCAAACACATTCACTATGGCCAATTTGGCTTATTTACTCCACCTATTTAATCCACCTACAGCGTATGTGTTTGGACTGTGGGGGAAACCAGAGCACCTAAAGGAAACCCACGCAAACACGGGGAGAACATGCAAACTCCATACAGAAATGCCATCTGACCCAGCTGAGACCTTCTTGCTGTAAGGCGATTGTGCTACCCACCAAACTGCTCCACTGTGACGCCCTTGAATTAAAATATGTGCGAGTGTGTGTGTGTGTGTGTGTGTGTGTGTGTGTGCAATCCATGCAATAATTTGGAAAAACAAAGAGAAGACTGAAGAGATTAAGAAAAAAAGGAAACAGAAAAAGAAAACAAATAATTAAATAGTTTTTTTTATAGATGTATAAAAAGTTTGCACATTATTTGATTAATATCCCAATGTGTAATAATCATGAGAAGACCAGCTCATATGATGGAAAAAAAAAATTCAAATAATTCCTGTTTTTACTCACTTGATGGAAATAATCCAGAAATCAGTAGAATTAAAGCAAACAAACATTCAGAAAGGAATGCAATGAACCTCAGATCTGCAATTGATCGAACACCAGTCACTGGAAAAAAAGAAGTAGAAAACTGTCAAAAATATTTTAAATATTATCACTGTTGTGAGAAATGATTAAAATATCACTATTACTCCAGGATAACAGAATTCCCATAACTTTATTAAAGGGCACCTATGGTGAAAATCTTTTTTGTAAGCTGTTTAGACAGAAATGTGTGTAGGTATAGTTGATCCACAGTCATATTGGGGTAATATAAATACAATAGGTCCCTTTTTAAAATTTTCTGAGTTAAAATAGCATCCAAATTCCTCACATTTTGAGGCCGACCGCATCTTGACCTATAAGTGTGGTTTCCCCGCCCACCGAATTAATTGACAGTCGCGTATTAACATGTCTCCGATTAAGAAAATTTGAGGCTGTAGTTTCAGAAAAACAAACAAATGATCTTTACTTGAAAAATAGAATACAAAGTACAACAGAAATGACTGAAGCTGAGCTCCGAGTAAACAGGCAAAACAAATCAGACACAAGGGTCAAGAAATACAACAATAAAGAGTAACTTAGCTTCTCTAGAGGATCAGAACACCGGGCAAGACTGAACACACTAGCTTGTAATACACACCATTTTATAGGGCAAAACACAGGTATTGCTAATCATGATTAAGTGGTGGCACACAACAGATGGCGGTTAAGTGGTGCCATCCACTGTTCCGGAGGAAGCGTTAAAACTGGAGACTGTTTTTTTGAGAAGACAGGAGCACCTCCTTCTGGTTAGGAGGAGAAATGCAGCTTATATGCATTCTTATAAATCATATCAACAAGACAGGATGTGCGCAAAGCAACCGGGATTAAAAGATCTGTTCAGCTCTTTGTGATCATCAACCATCATCAAATGTGATCAAGAGTGAGTTTTATATTGTTTATAGTCTAAAATATTTTCAAAACAATGCATGTGTGTAATGAATTACAGCGATTAACTTCAGCTTTACTTCATCACCACAGCTGCGTCAGTAGAATTCTAAAACAATACGCTTCAATCCTGATTTGTGGACATTAAATCAGGTTTATTATATACATTAACATAACAGATATCCATACAGCAGTGGATATTAACATGAACGCGCACGCTGTCTGTGTGTGTCTGTGCGTTAACTTTGTAATGACTTTGTGCAGGCCCGGATTTGCTAATCGGGAGGACCGGGAGAATTCCCGGTGGGCCGGTCCGTTTTTTGGCTTGAAACTCCAGGACTGAAAGGAGTGCTACTCCGGCCCTGTCTTTGTGTGTGACTCATCGTTGCAACTCTACAACAAATGCATCAAATAATCATTGGGAAAGTTCTTACTGAAGTATTTCTCACAAACGTTACGTGAGATCTTCCTTTATGTCTGTCTGATGCAGCCGGAGGCGGAGACTGAGGCACACTGACAGGCATGTGGAAATGGTGGGCGGGGAGGACTAGCATTAAAGGTACAGTCCAAAAAAACAGCAACAAGGTGCTTAGAGCTCAAACTCACAAACTTCAGAAAGGTATATTAAATAATCTGATGGGGGTTTTGAGCTGAAACTTTCAGCTTTTTTTTTTTTTTTACTAGTTGCCCTTTAAAAGAAGTTTGAGAAGGTTGTTTCTGGAAACTTTTTAGTAGTTCTGATAGTGTCCTTGATAAGACACTTTAAGCTTTGAAGTATAGATTTACTTTGATCATTACAGATAATGATAATATTTCTCATAAATTAATAGCGTAAAGTACTGTATATTAAAGTGTAAGATGTTCTCTCACCTGTTTTCAATATCAGTTCAGTCATCAGAGTAACAGAATTCAGTAAAACAATACCAACTGATCCAAACACATACACAGCAACAACACGAGGAAAACCTGTAATACAAGATTAAACATCTAATATGAACTTCGGATTAAAAGCTCAATTATTGTTTTAATGTACTTAAAAAAAATCTGTTAAGGTCAACACAGGCTCATTCATAGGCTAAATCTGAAAACGTAGTCCCATGTTTCTGGAGACCGCAAATTACGTACAGAGGTACCTTCGTGTGGACGGCTGTCCCACTCTAACCAGTTTGTCCAGTTAGCTTGTCATGTTTGTAGTTTGATACGGTAGCTTTCAACTCTTTATAATTTTCCATCGCATATGAGTAGGCCCACACGGGATCTGCGCACGCAGAATTCCGCAGAGTTCTGCAGATTTTTAGCCCATTATTAATTCTGTTTATTTACTTGAGTAAATGTGTAAATCTGAATATATTCAGTTTTTATTCAGTAATTTATTACTTTTTATTTAATATATTAAGGTTTTAGTTATGATACCCCACTAGATACTCCCAAAATAATTCCACAGAAATACGCAGATTTTTACCAAAAACATCCACAGATTCTGTCTGGCCCTGCATATGAGTAATGTCTCTATATCAATTATTCAGATTTTATATTGTAACAAAGTAAAACTATAAAATATGATCTGATAATTATTGGTTTCATGAGATTAGTGTAACGGAAAACGTCACATAGGCTCACAACATTTCTACCTTAAACAACAAGATGCAGTTTTCCAGGTATTAAATTGTACATGCAGTCATGGTTGAAAACTATAAAAAAAAATTGAAGTATTTGATCAATACTGTACCTCTAGATAATCTAATCGAGTCAGAAAAAGTAATATCTGTGAACTTAATAATAATCCACAGTATCTGCAGAAGCACAAGCACACAGCCCCATCCAACAGCATCTGTACAATGAAGAGAGTAAAGCACAATCAGTTCTCCATCATGTATTCACTGAGGAGATTTTATAAAGAGATTTGTCTTCCACAAGCTTAGCAGCTTTATTCTGTATGCCAAAAACAACTCTACTCTCAACTCTTGTCGCTGGAAAAAATTAAAGCCTGTAAAAATACTAGACACGATTAAAAAAAAAAAAAACAATTAACAGTTGCATACATAGGACCCCACATAAGGTTCTCTGTCAAGTGAAATCAATACAAAATAAATAAATAAATTATAAAAAAAAAAAATAATAAGTAAAAATAAGGGCATACCTGTCAACATTGGGATGTGAAAATAAGGGATATGTCCACCATAATAAGGGATTACCCCAACACCCCCCTTAAAAAAATCCCCAAATTCCTAAATATGTTCATTTGGAGCTGTGCCATTGTAAATAAACAATTAAATGGTCAGTAATAAATTTCAAATACGTTTTGCTACTTCATCAGTAGCAAGGATGCTGAGACTGTCATCCATGCATTTGTCTCCTCACGCATCGACTACTGTAATGCTCTTTTCATTGGCCTGCCTGCCAGCCTCATCTCCAGATTACAGTATATTCAAAACTCTGCAGCTAGAATACTCACTCATACCAAACGTTCTGCTCACATAACCCCAATCTTGTACGATCTCCGTTGGCACCTGGTTGCATACCGCGTTAAATTCAAAATTTTCCTCCTTGCATTTAGATCCTTAAATAACCTTGCACCCTCCTATCTCTGCAACATGCTTGTCCTCTACACCCCAACTCGCTCTTTACGTTCTGCTGACTCTGGCCTTCTCGCTGTCCCTCGGTACCGCCTCTCTTCAATGGGGGCAGATCATTTAGTGTTATTGCACCCAAACTCTGGAACTCTCTACCAAGCTCACTCCGCTCTGCTAATAATATCTCTGAATTCAAATCCTTACTTAAGACTCACTTATTTTCTGAATGCTTCGCTTCTGATCTGCCAAACTGACTACTTTATCTGATCCACCTCCGCTCTGCTCATATGTCTCCAGTTTTTGTCCAATGTTTGTGTAATTCCAGTTTGTTATATTTGACTCCATGTATGTTTGTTTATCTTTTTGTTGCATTCCTTGTAAAGTGTCCTTGACCTCTGGAAAGGCGCTATATAAATATAAATTATTATTATTATTATTAAAATTATTATTATATAAATATATATATATATATATATATATATATATATATATATATATATATATATATATATATATATATATATATATATTAGCAGCAAATACATCAGCTTATTAAAATTAATAGCTCCAATAATGAAATAGAATCAAGTTATCAATCTCATTAGCCGTTTCTACACTGTATAACGAACACATTCTGATTAAAGAGCTGCGAATGAATCTCTCATTTATTTAGATTTTTTTATTACATTAAATAAGAGGTGTCACTTTAAAAATGCACACATCTAACGTTATAATGAAAGTATTCGACTACTTTCCTAACTTTTTATGCTCATTTAAGACGAAATTAATTGTGTTTGGAAAAAATCCCTACCAAGATCGACATCCTTGTATGTTATTTTTATGAATTATGTGTATATGTCTGTTTAAACACGCAACCAAAAGCCAGACTTTCAAATCGCGTGTACAGAATCCATTAAAAAAAATGGAATCGCGCCGTTTTTAATATTTTTTTTTTAAAGTGTTTTCATTCCTAAACAAAGTGAAAGCACAGAAGACTCCCGTTTTAGAGCAAGGGGCGACCCCTGGTGGTTCGGCAGTATGGGTTGCGTATAGGGAGGCTCGGGTGTTCAGAGAAAGAAAATACGGGAGAAATACGGGAGAAATACCTTTACAGGATGATAGCGGGATAGAACTGTAAAATACGGGAGAATCCCTGGAAAAACGGAGGGGTTAACAGGTATGAATAAGGGTGCTTTCACACCTAGACTTTTGTTTCCGAACCTGTCTCGTTTGCCCAATTAGCGCCAGTTAGCTATTGTTTATACCAAAACTATGTACCCATACCCAGAATCTCAATGTCCTTGTTCAGTATATTACATGGAAATGCCTAACTATTTAAGTAATTTAACTTATAGCCAGCTACTGCACTTTATTCATTCAGACAATTGGGTTAGTTAGGAATAGTTAAAAGTCATCTGCATACACAGTTTATGCTCGTCTATTCCATAAGTTACCCAAAATTGAAGGATCCGAGCAACCTGCAACCTCTGTGGAATGAAAAGGCATCCAACAACATTTCATTAGTCAAAATTGAGCCTTAAAAATTGTTTTGATACATTGACTGAACGTATCCCCAAAGTTCATAGCTTTTAAAGTGCATATGGGGAACTTTGGTTCTGTCAATGCTTCTCAGCATCCATTGATCAAATCGTTTCTAGGCAATATTATTCACATGAGTTTTCGATCATTGTCTGCTCTTTATCTGTTTTTGATAAATCCAGTTTGGTCTGAATTAATAATTTTGGAGATGACATTTTCTAGTTTTTACCTGGTATAAGTAGCAGAGTTATTATCACAAGCTCCAGTGATTGCGGTAATACTTGATTATCTAATGACTCTCTGATCACTTTGGTTAAAGGGGCCAGTAGCTTTTTAGAAAATACTTTAATGTATTCGATTGGAAATCCATCTGTTCCAGGTGATTTGTTATTCTGTAAAGATTTAATAGCTGTACTAACCTCATCCTCAGATATTCCAGAATAGTATATTTAATTTAGGCAATTTATCCAAAAAGGAATTTTTTTCAGTGTAAACATTTTCATTTTCAAAATCACTTTTATACAGTGCTTGATAATATTTTTAAAATTCCAAATTAATTTCTTTAGGAACCTTCTAAACATTTACCATTATCTGCTTTAATATAGTGAATATATTTTTCAGTGTCTTCTTTTTTAATCTGCCAGGCAGGTAATTTACTTGTTTTATTGCCAAATCCATAATAGTAATAATTTTTTTCTTGCCAAAGCCGCTTCTGCTTTACTAGTGCATAGGTTCTTATGTAGTGCTCGTTTTGTAGTTAGAACTTTAAAAGATTAAGTCAATTTATTTAAACCAAATCAATTGAAAACAAACATTTAAATATTCAAAAAAAGTAAAATGGAGTCAAATCGAACCAATTTACACTAAATAAAATCAATCATAATTGAAATCAGTTAAAATAGAATTAAAGATTTAACAAATGATCAAGTCAAATGAAGTTCAAAGAAATCTGTCTCGCATACAAAATCAAATAAAATAATATTCAATCTGAAATAAATTATCAGGTCAATAAAATCTAATTAAATAAAATATTTAGTGAAAATGAAATAAAATATTTTTTAAATATGTTTAAAAATAATCAATATTATACTGATTCAAAATAAACTAAAGAAATCAAAATCAAATAAGCATATCAGGTTAGATCAAAACAAATAGAAAATTCAGTTCTGTTTAACTCAAATCAAGCCAAATCTAATCTTTAATAAACTTTAATAAAGTCAAGAAACTGCCACCGATAATGCAATCCTATTAAAGCAGGATCATAAATCTCCAGACCACAGATTCTCACTGTAGCATTTTGTTTTTGTTCAAGATTTATTTTTCCCTTTATTGAGAGGATAGGACAGTATTTTAGACAGAAAACTAAGTGGTAGAGAGAGAGGGGGTAGGGGCGGCAACTCGGGGTGCTCTGAAGTGCACAGCGCACTAACACTAACAGCGCTATTGCGCTGACTTATTGTTGCATTTTTACACTTTTTTACCATTGAAAATCACTGCCAACAAATTATATACATTTTTTGTTTGTTATTTTTGGTCGTCTCTCAGAGGTGTTAAATTTTTTTTTATGCATTATTGGCTTTTATTTCCTGTCAATAAAATAACCCTTATTTATTGCATTTTTTTCTCATTTTGTTTCTGATGAATAGGAATCTTTCCTATTTCATTGCATCGCACACCTAGTGGATGTAATACACACGCACAGATTTTGGAATTTATATTAAAGGCATTGTATTTCAGGTTACATTTTTATTAAAAATTTATTTTTAAAAATTATTTATTAAATTTGGATTTTGGAGCCTTGGTGTTGCCGCCTTTGATTAACATTTAGGTTACATTTTTATTACATTTATTTAATTTCAAACAAAACATTTCTGAAGGTCATGACTGTGTTTTGTGGCAGAGATTCTCTGTTTTACTACAGTACTTGATATCATATCGTGTTTTGTAGCAGTTTATACAGTTTGTACAGTTTAAAGTGTTTCTATTGAAAAGTGTAGATGATATTTTATTAGTGTGATTAAAATACTTTCTTAAAGCTCTTTGTGTTTTCACTTTTCCTTCAAAGAGTTTACAGTAACAGTGTTTTTGACCTCACTGCTGTTTTCTTCAGTAAAGTGGTTTGTGTATTTGTAGGTTTTGTTTTTCATCCGAGGCCATAGTCTGGCTTAGACAAAACAAAAAAGTTTGTGATCAAAACATTTAGATTTTCACCTCAGGGTTTGATGTTTGGTCAAACTGGTGGACAGATTTAAGCTAGTGTTTATGATGTGTTGTGAGAAAGCAGTGACATCAGTATGAAAACAGATAAGTTAGATTTGCTGGATCAGTGAAGTGCTATAAAAATTATTAAACATATTACTGTACCCGTTTTATCATCCAGACTGAAAATGTAAAAACCGATCATCACTGCATTTGTCACTATTGTCAAGGTTAACATCACTGCCCTCATGATTGATTCTGAACCTGTAAAAGACGAGAGTGACAATCTTGAAGAACACTTTAATGCTAGCAGAAATATAAGAGCTGATCAGGTTAAACTACGTAAAAGAAACAGATCAGAAAACACAGAAACATCTGAACAATTAAAGATCATTAAGATTCAAACAGTGAAGAATCAAATTAATCATTTTTGGGGTTAAACTCAAACCAGCAGAGACAGAAAGAAAAACAGCAGAGACAGAAAGAATAAATATGATTACAGTAACAGATATGTGATTGAATTTTAATGCATCTGCCTGAACATAAGTGATAAAGTTACAAAAAAACTAACTAAATATCAGACTGGTAATCATGATCTGAATATTTCACTGAAAAACACAAGTTACGTCTGTAACTGCTATCATAAAGGAGTGACATTTTGTTTCGACTAGATGGCGCTAGTGTACTTTAAACGTGTTTTCTTCAATAACTTGTGATTAGTTTAATATGAACAATTTTCGATTTTTCATAATTTTAAAATGCTTATTGTTGACTTATTTACCGATCTATGGTTTATTTGAGCAAAAGTTTTTTTTAAATTTCATTCCCATCTTGCCCAGCAACAATACTACTTCCGGGTTGGGCACTCGCATGAAAGTGAAAGAGGAAAGTAACGGCAAGATTTAAGGACGTTTCTTTTGTAAGTTATAAGTGCTATAATCAAGAATTCGAAGGATGTATCCCTCCTCTCTTAGTTTACAAGCAGGCAAAGTGGTATGTGAATGTATTTTTGTTCATTAATTACTTTAAAGTTGTATGCTTAATTCTTATGTATGTGAATGAATCTGATGTTATTTATCAAATCTGTTATTGTAATCATTTATACAGTTCTACAGTGTTGATGTCGGCATCTGTGTCGATAAGTGCATTAAACATCTGTGAAAAAAGGAACATAACGTCAGTTCTTTAATAATTAATGATTACATGATAAAACGTCTCGGATATGAACGTAATGCAACGATTAGTACAGTAACCCTTGTTTCCCGAGAGAGGGAACAGAAATGCTATTTAGAAAACTTCCACTATGATTTTGTCTGAAGCCAATCATCAATCATCTGAAAAAGTAATAAAACAGACCAATGAAATGCCAATGAGTTGGCAGCATCAGCGTGCACAACTGGCGTCAATTACAATCAGTATTGTATGAAGACGCCGCTCGTGCTCACGCTTTGCTTGCTGAAAGAGCCTTTTACGGCTAACAGCTATGGGGCAATCGCTGTGGTAAGGGAACATAGCATTTTCCGAGAGTAACTTTCTAAACCAAGATGTTCCCATTCACACTATGGGAGACTGTATGGAAACACAGCAGCTAAGCCTGTCACGCCCCTGATGTGAAGTTTGCCAAGCGTAGCATGAGCGCACAAACATTACCAATGGTACAACCTTCCAACATACTCTAGACCCCTTAATTACCATTACATGGGAATCATTTAGAAGAATTTAGATTGGGGTCAAAAATGTGGTTTTATCTAGCTAATACAGTCTAGGAATTTTGGAATTATGACAGTACGTTGGGAAAGTATGGCAGTCCCCAAAGTTGGAGGACGCTGCAAAAGCCACCTGCTACCCAAGAGGGGAGACTTAATGGCAGTAGGAACATATGGACTAGCCCTATGGAGTGGGAGTGCTACATATGATGAGCTGGTTAGCGGGTAGGAAAGACACGGGTACGCCTGGGAAGGGGGAACACTCCGTGGCTAAAATATGGATATGGGATCGCCATTGGGGACCACTCAAAGCTGGCACTGAAGCCTGGGATGTGGGTAGACCAAACAGGCATACCAGACATCATACTGGGCCAAGCACCTGACTCCTCTTCTTAGGGACCGGCTCATCCTGGCACTGATAAGCGAGGGCAATAGTATCTACTAACCAGTGGGCCAACCTCTGTTTTAATATGGCACTTCCCTTCTCCCAACCACCATAACAGTTAAAGAGCTGTTCACAAGATCTTACATTTTGCATTCATTCCATGTAAAGGTGAAAAGTGCAAACAGGACAAAGCAGTAAAAGGGCTGGGTCTGCCTCTGCTAGGATTACAGAGAGATCTCAAGAGGGCATGTGTGCCAGCTTATCCTGAAGGAATGATAACACAAGCGCACCACTCAGCGAAAAGACTCTACTTCAGGGTGTAGGCAAGCCTCGTAGAGGGTCCTCTTGCCTGAGTGATGGTGATAACCACCGAAGCTGCTAAGTGTCTAAGTTTTCTGTGCTCCATCGATGTACCACAAGTGGAAGCTTCAGAGATCTTGGCGCAGGTGCCAGAGGGTGCGCCGTCTCTGGGAGAGAAGGTCCTCTCTCAAGGGAACATGTTAGAGAGGGGCTGTCGCAAGGAGTGTGAGTTCAGAAACGCAGGTCTGGTTGGGCTAGAGGGGTGCAACTAACAACACTTGCTGCTCGTACTGCCTGACTTTGCACAGTGTCTGTGCAAGTAGGCTCATTGGGGAAAACACATGTTTGCCAGTGTATCCGTGCCCAGGTGGGCCTCGGTCAGGGAGTAAAACAATAGGCAATGGTCAACCTGGGCTTCCCCTAATCGATCCCATATCAGCTGAACCGCTGGAGTCTTCATTCTTATCGAGACACTAACTGCCATGAGAGTGCATCAGCTGCATGGTTGAGCTTGCCTGGAACGTGAATGGCACGCCGTGACTTCAGCCATGTGCGACTCAAGAGGAGTAGACAGTCACTGAGCCGAGACATGCGACAGGAGCGTATACCCCCATATGGTTGACATATGCCACCGTTGCCTTGCTGTTCGTCCTGACAAGCACGTTTCTGCTCTAAAACTGGTAAAAAAATTTAAAAAAAAAGCAGAGATCGAGAAACACTGCCAACAGCTCTAGGCAGTTGATGTGCCAATGAATCCGGGGTCTGGTCCACGAACGTTCAGCTTTATGCTCATTGCACATGGCCCCCAAGCCTGTGTCGGAGGCATCCGTCGATACAACAACATGCCTGCATACTTGTTCTAGGGACACACTGGCCCATAGAAAAGCAAGATCTGTCCAAGGGCTGAAGGTGCGGCGACACAGTTGAGTGATTTACACCCAGTGTGTGCCCGTGTGCCATGCTCTTCTAGGGACCCGATCGTGAAGCCAGCGCTGAAGTGGTCTTATATGGAGCAATCTGAGCAATGTGATAGTGGCTGCAGATGCCATATGCCCCAAGAGCTTCTGAAAAGTTTTCAGTGGTACCACTGTTTTCCCATCGAGTGAACTTAGACAGGATAGCACCAGCCTGGCATGCTTTTCAGAGAGGAGGATCTACCATGGAGATCAAATCTATCTCCATCGCAAGATAGGAGATTCTCTTCTCTCGGTTGACCCAAAGCCCCAACTGGTGAAGATGCCGAAGTACCTAGTCCCTGTGCTTAATCAATTGATCCCAGGACGAAGCCAATATGAGCGAGATAATTGAGTATGCATATTCCAGCGATGTGAAGGCACAAGGGCACCCTCCGCAAGCTTGGTAAAAACCCGCAGAGACAGGGACAGCCTGAAGGTGAGGAGCATTGCCATGCTCAACCTTCAAACACAAACCGGAGAAAAGGATGGTGGCATGGAAGAATGGAGACATGAAAGTATGTGTTCTTCAGATCTATAACTGCAAACCAATGGAGGATGGAGGCACTGGATTATGCATTTCTGTGTGAACATCTTGAACAACATTTTGTGTAAATAACAGTTCAGTTTGTGTAGATCTAGAATTGGTTTTAACCTAGCTCTTTTTGAGCACAATGAAGTCCTCTAACAAAACAGGGGCATTCATAGCTTGATCTGATCATTGGCATGAACCATCACGACGGACTGGGCAGTGCTAACTAGGCTGGAAGAGCTTGCACTAATCGCACCATCAAAGCGATCACTGACGTGCCAGCCGAGGGGCAGCTCAGGAGCGGACTGCTCCTGCCCCGGTAAGCAGAGTGGCCTGAGGAAGAGCTGAAAAAATGAGATTGCCTCTTACCTTCCTCCCTAGATCCCGCAATGGGGCTGGAGTGAGAGAAAGGAGACCATTCTCTTGCACCCTGGAAGCCTGTGGCAATATGGCCCGACACTTCAAGCTGAAAGGCGAAGACAGGGTGCTTCGGCATCTCGACCTATTGGGGCTTCAGGTCAACAGAGAAAAGAGCAAACTTGCCCCCGTGCAGAACATCTCTTTTCTCGGGATGGAGCTGGACTTAATCACCATGGCGTCACTCCTTCTCTAATAGCCCGGACTTTGCGTTTCTACAGGCCTGTGTACCTCTAAAACAAATGTCCCGGCATGTCATCGTTTCAACGGATATTTCCAGTTGTGCTAGGGGGCCGTGAGGTGTGGGCATGCAACTGTGGGTCTGTGGTAAGAACCTGGTTGCATTGGCATTTTAATCACCTGGAGCTGTTGGCAGTGTATCTCGCACTGCGCCGTTTTTTACTGGTGCTAGAGGGGAAACACGTGCTGGTCGGGACGGACAGCACAGCGACGTTGGCATATATCAACCGTACGAGCAGTATCTGCCATTGCTGCGTGTCTCAACTCGCTCGCCGTCTGCTCCCCCTGAGTCATACGTGGCAGAATCGCTGCATTCCATTTTTCCCCACCAACTCAACCATTCAGCCGATTAGCTCTCACGGCAGTTTCACCTGGGAAAATGGAGACTCGACAACCCCTGCGCATTTCTCTCTAACACATAGATACATGCGCTGTCTCGCTTGAATTCCCCACTTGACAAATCCTGGAGAGTTCTATTGGTTACACAGCTGGCCCCGGGGCGCGTAATACGCATTTCTCCAGTGAGCTTACTCGCACAAATATTATGTAAAGTCAGGGAGGATGAGAAACAGGTCTATGTATTGCACCTCTCTGGCTCAATCGGACCTGCATTTCAGTCCCTCCCTGGCACATCCCCTGGAAGAAGCTTCTTCTCTGGGACAGGCACCGTTTGGCACCCGCGCCTAGATCTATGAAACCTCATGTGTGGTCCATAGTTGGAGTGTGAGGGACTTAGGTGACCTAACAATTAGGTGGTTAATGGCGTAACTCAGGCAAGAGCACCTTCTACAAGGCATGCCTACGACCTCAATTGGAGTCTACTTGCTGTGTGGTATACTTTTTCCCAGAGAAGGACCCCGAACATGCCAGATCAGTCCGATGCTATCCTCCTTCAGTTGGCAGGAGCTAAGGCTGTCCCCTCTGCACTGAGGGGTTGGTGTTACGATCATCTGCACTCTGAGGACGTGGCAATGGTGGTGCGCTGGGAAAGCATCGCCTCATCATCGAGTTCCCAGAGGCGAAAGACGTGAATATTAATTCTATCCTGTTCCCCACTCATACCCACTTGGAGATCTCTCTTAGGAAAGGTTTGCTTGATCACTCGACTCGATCTTTAAAATTTCTGTCCAGTTAGACAGCTCTGCTGGTTTCGTTGGCATCGGTCAAATGGGCGGGTATCTGAAGGCATTTTCGGTCAGCAAAATATGCCAGCTTTTTGGGCCGGCCCACTCTCACATTTTTCCTGCGACCCTGGCCCACCGAGGTGCCCGAGGTTCCTACAATGTTCTGTTTTGACTACGTAGTAAACTTGCAAGCACTGTCCACGGAGGAGGCAGACCCAGCCCCTTTATTGCTGTGTCCTGGCAGCACTTTAAGACTTATAGGGACTATACTCAGAGCTTTTAGATCCTCTGAGCAACTTTATATCTGCTACGGTGATCAGCAGATGGGAAGTGCCGTATCCCAATAGAGGTTGGAACATACCCACTGAACAGTGGATGCCATCAAAATAAGTGGATACTTATCTCAGCCAGGACGAGCCGTGTCCCCCAGGAGTGGGAGCAAACTCCACTCGGAGCACGCATCCTTTTGGACGTTAGCACGCAGCGCCTCTCTAACAGACATTGTAGAGCTGGCCTGGCTGGGCAACACCTAATACATTTGCGAGACTTTTTAATCTGTGAGGGGTTGAAGCAGGTGCGCTAATGCTCTTGGCTTGGCGTAACCTCTCATCAGGGGCAAGGTAAGGTTCAATCATCATTGTGGCATTTACTATCCATTTTCCTATAGCGGAATGCTCAGCTTGGCACGCTTTGTGCTTATATTTCCAAATTGATTGTATGTAGCGCCAGCTGTACATGCTGACGCTACCAATTCATTGGTATTTAATTGGTCTGTTTACATACTCTTTCAGATGATTAGATTCTGACGAAATCCTCATAGTTTCCTCATAGCATTTACATTTGCCCCTACGGAAACGAGGTTTATTTTAGTAACCAGAGCCTATTAAAAGCATTGGATGCAGCTCAGATTGCACTGCACCAGGTCTGCATCCAGACCCCTCTCAAAATTTGACTGCTGGCTGAATTGAAAATGTTAAAGTAAGGAAAATGAGTTATATATATATATATATATATATATATATATATATATATATATATATATATATATATATATATATATATATATATATATATATATATATATTTTCCTTACTTTAACATTTTCAGTTCAGCCAGCAGTCAAATATATATATATATATAAAAAATAAATAAATAAATGTGTGTGTATATATATATATATATATATATATATATATATATATATATATATATATATATATATATATATATATATATATATATATATATATCCCAAAAATGTTTTTTTTAATTAAAAACTTTTATTCTAGCTGAAATAAAACGAATAAGACTTTTTCCAGAGGAAAAAATATGATCAGACATACTGTGAAAGTTTCCTTTCTCTTTTAAACATCATTAATATGTTAAAGCGGCCCTCCTTTAAATTGTCAGTCACTGATATGCCCCCCCCCCCATTTTAGTTTGAGACCCCCACTCTAAACCTCTGATCATCAACAAAACAGAAAATGAAGAAGGAAAACAGATCAGAGCAGAAATTATCAAATACTTACACTCAAGTCTAAATTTGAATATAACAAACATTCTCTCATTCATCATCATCATTAACAGTGGTAAAATGATAACAACGATAAGTCCTAGAAAGAAGAAAGTAAACATATTAATGCTGGATATTATAATTGATTAAAAGATTCATAGATTACAGTAAATCATGAATAAACAGCTAATTTTAATCTCAGTCAATAATAATTGTGTTAAAACGACAAGAATAAATAAATGTTTAAATGTGATGATCTGAACTATATGGAGGACCAAACCTGTAAAAACAATAAGTATATACATAAAAACACAAATAAAATAAATATATACATTCACAAATTCCTGCATAAGTAATTAATTAACAATGCAGTAGATAAATAATAAAATAAATGCCAAAAATGTAAAATGTAAGTTAACCCCCCACCACCACCCACCCATTTCCCCCTCCTCTCAACATGCTAATTCAATTCAATTCAGCTTTATTTGTATAGCGCTTTTACAATGTAGATTGTGTCAAAGCAGCTTCACATAAATGGTCATAGTAACTGGAACAGTGTGGTTCAGGTTTTAGTGTTTAAGTTCAGTTCAGTTTAGCTCAGTTCAGTGTGATTTAATCATTACTGAGAGTTCAAACACTGAAGAGCCAATTCATCGATGCGTAGCTCTACCAATCCTGAACCATGCGAGGCAGTGGCAACAGCGGAGAGGGAAAAAAAACTTCACCTGATGGGAGTGAAGAAAAAAAACCTTGAGAACCAGACTCAGTTGGGCACGACCATTTTAATTTCTCCGCTGGCCAAAAGTCTTGTGCAGAGCTTCATTCGCCGTGGTTTAGGCTGGAAGATGGCCTCAGCGAAGACTCGTCTGTCCCTGGAGCGTCGCTGGAATCAGACTCATGTTCTCCACTAATGAACGGGTGTCTGTCTCTGTCCATCATCAGAAAGGGGTTTTTATGCCATAATTGTTTGATCGTTAGCATTGTTTGAGATGAGTGAGGTCAACATGCTAACAGCTGCCAGAAACTTGAGAAGGCTAGCTGACACTGTTCAAATTACCAGCAGACTACTAGCTGATTATATTTTATTCCGAGTAGATTCAAGTGTACTCTCTTTCGGTCAGTTAGCAGTTACTTTTGATGTGGCTGTGGACCCAACAGTTCACTCTCATTTTAAGACATCCCAGATAGCAGACCTAAGTTAAATCAACATTGAATACATGGTAAACATCAACCAAACTATCACTGAAACAATGTTAAGTCATCATTGATTTTTAGCCAGGTACCACCCTAAAATATTTTTAATTCAACAATGGTAAATAGATAATAGTAGTTACAAAATCAACATTTATTCAACCAAAATTAAATCACTTTTTACACTGAAACCAACATTGATTAAGTGTTTAAACATCATCCAAACATAAGATTAATGTTGAAATTTAAAGTTTATTATTAGCTAGTTTTGTGTGCTGAAATATTGTCACCTCAACCAAAATGATGATTCTGATAGAATTGCAACAGTGAATCATTGTCACTCTGCTATCTGGGATATGTCTTTAATCAACCAGTGATGACACAAAGACTGCCTTCTGATGATTGACAGACAATCTTATTAGCATGATGGACTTAGAAAAAGTACACATGGACAAACTTTCAAAACTGATTAAACGATTGAAATCAACTTTCAGTTCAGCATTTACTTATTCCCCCAACATTTGTGTAATTTATTTAATTATTTACCCATTTGTTATTTATATATTTATTTATGCAGGAATTTGTTGATTTATTTATTGTTTGTTTTTGCAGGTTTCATCCTTTATAGAACTCGTAATCACAAACAAATGAGCTCAAATCTTCATGAATATAATCTCACCTGTTCTGACAGAACCAAACGTGTAGAACAGGAGCATGAATTGTAAAGTTGGCAGAATTTCAAAGGTCATTAAAGCCACAGCATCAAATATTTTAATTACTAGTCCACTTTTCTTTCCAACTTCTGCAACTAAAACTAAACAAGAAACATTTTTTATCAATTGATATCTTTTTTCATCCAGGTTTGAGTCATTTTATTTTTAGCAAAACTAAACAGTTTAAAACAACAGCAAAATATAAAACAACAAGAACAAAAATAAATAAATAAAATCATCAACAAAAGCAAATAAAAATTCTTACACAAACATACATGTACATTGCTACAAATCAAATTAAAAAACTAATCAAATCACATGAGAAAAAACAAAAATTTATTTAAACAAAAAATCCAATAAAACAATTAAATAAAATATTAATATAAACTCAAATAAAAATGAAAAACAATCAAATAAAAAGTCCAAACAAAGAAGTCAAATAAAAAAACTATTAAAAATTTTGAAAATAAAATAATCAAGTAAAACAAAATAATTAAAAATCATATAAATAAAATCATAAAAATAAAGCAATTAAACCATAAAATAAAATTTAAAAAATGTAACTCTATAAAATAAAAATAAAATCTGTTAAAATATATATATATATATCAAGTCAAATCTGATCAAACTAAAATAAAATTAATCTAATTAACCCAATCAAAAACATTTAATCACGTCAAATCAATTCTAAATAGCAAGTGAATATTAAATTATTTTAAAAATCCAAATTAAGAAAAATCTAGTCAAATCAAATCAGATAAAATGAAAACAAATAAAATCACATAAAATAAAACAAATTTTATAAAAAAGCTAATCAAAATAAAATAAAAGTTTTTCTTAATTAAATGATTTGACAAGAAAAGAAAACAAATATAAAAAAGAAATACTATCTAATGAAAATAAATCAAGTCGAATAATCTCAAACTAAATCAAAGATATACAGTTAAAGTCAGAATTGTTAGCTCCCCTGACTTATTAGCCCCCTGTTTATTTTTTCCCCAATTTCTGTTTAACTGAGAGATTTTTTTCAACCCATTTCTAAACATAATAGTTTTAATAACTCATTTCTAATTAACTGTTTTATTTTATCTTTGTCATGATGACAGTTAATAATATTTGACTAGATATTTTTCAAGACACTTCTATACAGCTTAAAGTGACATTTAAAGGCTTAACTAGGTTAAGGCAGGTTAGGGTAATTAGGCAAGTTATTGTATAATGATGGTTTGTTCTGTAGACTATCGAAAAAAATACAGCTTAAAAGTGCTAATAATTAATTAATTCATTCATTTTCTTTTCGGCTTACTCCCTTTATTAATCCGGGGTCGCCACAGCAGAATGAACTGCCAACTTATCCAGCATGTATTTTACGCAGTGGATGCCCTTCCAGCCGCAACCCATCTCTGGAAAACATTCACACACACTCATTTTAACTCATACACTACGGACAATTTAGCCTACCCAATTCACCTGTACCGCATGTCTTTGGACTGTGGGGGAAACCGGAGCACCCGGAGGAAACCCACGCAAATGCAGGGAGAACATGGCAGATACTTCATACAGAAACTGACCCAGCCAAGGCTCGAACCAGCGACCTTCTTGCTGTGAGGCGACAGCACTACCTACTGAGTCACTGCGTCGCCGGGCTAATAATTTTGACCCTAAAATGGTAATATTATTAGCCCCTTTAAGCTAATTTTTTTTTCAATAGTCTACAGAACAAACCATCATTGTACAATATCTTGCCTAATTACTCTAACCTGCCTAGTTAACCTAATTAACCTAGTTAAGCCTTTAAATGTCACTTTAAGCTGTATAGAAGTGTCTTGAAAATCATCAAGTAAAAGTTTATTTACTGTCATCATGGCAAAGATAAAATAAATCAGTTATTAGAAATAAGTTATTAAAAATATTATGTTTAGAAATGTGCTGAAAAAATCTTTCCTCCATTAAACATAAATTGGGGAAAAAAGTAAACAGGAGCGCTAATAATTCAGGGGGGTTAATAATTCTGACTTCAACTATATATATATATATATATATATATAAATGGAATCACTATTACAGAGTTCAAAACAATCAGATCAGAAAAAGATCAAAACTAGTTATATAAATATCAAATAAAAATAAAAAAATCTAATAAATTCTAAATAGTAAAATATTAAAAAGATATAAATAAAGAAATAATCAGATAAAACAAATTACAGCAAACAAAAATCCACTCAGATAAAATAATTTCAACCAAAATATACATAATAAAATCAAAGTAAAAAATAAACAGTCCAGTGAAATATAAATCAAACTAAAAAAATAGTAAAATCAATCAACTAAATCAGCTGAAGTCAAACAAATGAAATACAAAAAATAAATCAAATTTGAAAAGAAATTGCAACTGAGACTTTCGGCACATACTCGTTATGTGTTTGGAGCTTTGTTGCGTAGATTCCCAATTTTCATTTTTTTATCATAAAATACATCCCCATTCGCTAGTATTTGTCTTTCCTACTAAAGGTGAACAAACCCTTTATACATTTATACAAATAAATCTACTTTAAAATGTTCTGTCTCTCATGCAACCACTTAGGTTTAGCCTGCTAGCTCCGCTAGTCAGCTAAAGCTACCGACTTCTTTCACTTACTGTCTTACTTACTGTCTTTGCTCTACTTTCTTACAATGTCACTTGTGTGTTTATCCTTGGGTGCAGGAGAAGCATTGGTGGAGGCGTTGGAGATGGAAGCAGTGGAAACCCAGATTCGCGACTCAGGATGAAGAGAGCACAGCTCTGGAAACAACGGGCCTTGCTCGATGTATCTTAAGCTAAGGCTCGCTCATCTGAGGTAAGTGTGCGATACAATCTTAACACTTCGTCCACTTCATCCCCACGTGTTTCTCTGTCCAAGCCCAACACACAGAGGACGCAGTTTGTCCAGGGTTCATTCACTCTGGCACCTGGCTACCATGGCCCCTGGGTGCAGCCGCGTAAAGTACATACCAGGTCTCGGGGCAGAGCATCTCCTCCTCCTGGGTTTGAGATCCCCACGGAAAACCATTCCACATGGGGATGATCGACACCGGGCTGCAACAGACAGAGATCCTGATGAGGGACTACAGGAGCCTGATCGAGATGGTTCGACGCACCTCGCCAACCACACAGATCATAGTTTCAGAACCACTTTCTACTTACCGCTGAGGAAATAAAAAGGTGCAGTAGACTATTTGCTCTGAATGAATGGCTATTAACATGGTGTAAAGAACAGAAGTTGCTCTTTGCCAAAAACTGGAAAATTTTCTGAGAGCGTCCTAGGTTTTTCCATGCTGATAGTCAGAAAGCATCCTGGAGATTTTGTTTTGTTAACTGAGAATTCACATTTTAGCCATATAGACTCTTGTTTGTCCCTCTTAAATCACAGTAATGCAAGTGCAAGTGGAAAAAAATAATTTAGAGGTCTTTAAAATTGCGTACAAACATAGTCCAGATTTAGGAGGCCTCAAAAATCCGCCAGGGCTAAGCACCTCTGCAAACTGATAGAAAATAATCATAATAATCCTAGATTTTTATTTAACACCATTGCTAAATTAAAAAATAATTGGTCATCTTTGGAACAAAATGTCACACCGCAAATTAGTGATGATAAATTAGATACAAATAAAAGCTGTTAAACTTTCTGTACCGCCTTATACTTCAGATCCAGTAAACATTCCACTGAACCAAAATAACCTACAATGCTTCAAAATCACAGAACAGGAAGAGCTAGATAAACTTATAAATAGTTCTAAACCAGCTATATGTATGTTAGACCCAATTCCAACAAAACTGCTGAAAGAGTTGCTACCTGTAGAAGGAAAATCTCTTCTTAACATTATCAACTCTTCTTTATCTTAAGGCCATATTCTAAATCCTTTCAAGCTATCTCTTATTAAGCCTATTATTAAGATTTCACAACTGGACCCCATTGTAGAGCCTGTCCCTGGACACCTGTGGAATTTAAGCGGTCTATGAGGGTATTGTGGTCGATGGTGTCAAATGCAGCACTGAGATCAAGTAAAACTAATAGCGAGATGCACCCTTGGTCAGCAGTTAAGATTAACTCATTGATTATTTTCACTAGTGCGGTTTCTGTACTATGATGAGCTCTGAAACCGGACTGAAACACTTCAAGAACATTGTTCATCTGCAGAAAATGAGCATAATTAGGCAAAAACTACTTTTACAAGTATTTTAGACGTAGATGGAAGATTTGAAATTTGCCTATAATTAGTTGCTGGTTTAAGTCATAGTTAACTGACCGTTACCAGTTTGTAAACATAAATGGACAGCTTTCACAAGTCAGGCCATTAAAGTATGGGGTGCCTCAAGGATCAGTTCTAGGCCCTTTGCTGTTTACAACATACATGCTAGTCCTGGGAGACATTATTAGAAGACACAGGGTAAGCTTTCACGGCTATGCAGATGATAGTCAGATATATATATCAACAAAACCTGATGAGACATCTGAACTGTCTAAGCTAACTGAGTTTATTTAAGATGTTAAAGACTGGATGACCAACAGTTTTTTTCTTTTAAATTCAGACAAAACAAAATTATTCTTATTGGGCCTAAATCCTGTACACAGCAGATATCACAAATCGACCTACAATTAGAGGGATACAAAGTTAGCGTTAGCTCTACTATAAAAGATCTGGGTGTCATATTAGACAGCAATTTAACTTTTGAAAAGCATACATTCCATGTCACAACAACTGCCTTCTTTCATCTGAGAAATATTTAAGTAAATATAAGTTACGAAATATGCTATCCATCTCAGATACAGAAAAGATAGTGCATGCTTTGATGACTTCTAGGCTGGATTACTGTAATGCTCTGTTTGCTGGTTGCCCAGCATCCTCTATTAATAAACTTCAATTAGTGCAAAATGTCGCTGCCAGAGTTCCTACCAGGTCTAGAAAATATGATCATATCACTCCAATTTTATCCTCCTTACACTGGCTGCCTGTTAAGTTCTGTATTGATTGTAAAATATTGCTTCTCACCTAAATGACAAACGAGTGCCTGCATTGATACTGTGGGCCAGCCTTACCACCCGCCGGTGGTCTACTCACACCACGATGGATGTCCAGCTTTTCCAGCCTCTGACGCCTAGATTGCAGCTCCAGACGGGAAGTTTGACCAGAAGAATAGTGGTCATGCCCAACAGAGCCTGGTTTCAATGTTTTTTTTTCCCTTCACTTTGTTAATTGGTAAAGTTTTTTTCCCCTTCCACTGTCGCCACTGGTTTGCTTGGATCCGGACTTGTGAAGCTGCGCTTCGGTAAATTTGCTGTTTAGTGTTTGAACTTTCAGCAGTGAAATTTGAACCACACTGAACCAAACTAAACTGATCTTCAACTTTGAAATCTTGACTTTACTAGAACTATGTTAAGCTGCTTTTACACAATCTACATTGTGAAAGCGCTATATAAATAAACATGAATTAAATTGAATTGAAAATAAACCCAAATTAAGTTAAATAAAAAGAAAATCTAATGATTTTTTTACATATACATGGAAAAAAAATTCTACATAATAAAATAAGACTGAATAATAAATCCTGATATAAAGAATAAAAATATTGTCATTGCCATGCTGAGAATGAGAATTCACCCCATTCTCCAACACCGCAATAAGCAAGATCCCCTTCACCCAAGTACTAATCACCAAGTGCACCGGCACATCATCCCTGCTCATCACATATCTATAAATATCTGCATGCTCACTCAGTGTCTGACCTCGTCGCATCGTGAAGGATGAAACAAACGCAGTCTGTTACACTTATTCAGAGTTATTGTCTGCTTGTCTGCTCCTTGTGTGCCCATAGTATCTTCAGGTCTCTTCCTAATGTGATTCTCTACCGGTTGTGTGTATCCTGATACTGTCTGTCTCCATCTTCATCATCAGTTGCCAGTTCACTCCATCATGGCTCCACAGCTCACAATCTGCAAGATAAAGACTTACTTGCTTTACACATATCCTGTTTACATAATTTTGGCAATAAGCTGTTTACTTACTCAGTCAATTCTGGTCTCAGTCCTCTTTCTATGACAAAACCCTGGATCCAGACTAAAAATGAGCATAGGAGACCCATTACAAGCAGTAGTGGACTTGGGTGCTTCACGCACCTCCACCACTAGCAGCCAACACTTCTGCATTTCCCATGTCTTCTTCGACGCAAGTCTATGCCAGTCCCAGTGTTATAGTCAGCTATAATTCAGCTGAAGATGCTTCCGCTGGCGAACAGTTATATAATCTAAAACGAGGTACATGATTATTTATTAAAATTTTGTACCCTCGCAGCAGTTAACTTTTGGGGTGAAAGAGCACTTCTGACCACCTACCCTCAGGGGTAAAACCCCACCTGAGAATGCAGTTATCAGCCTATTATGATACATATCCAGTTTGGTGTTAAGCGCATCTGGAAGCCTGTAGCAGAAATATTAACAAACAACCTAAAAAGATTTATTTGTTGGTCTTGGATGGGTCCATTGCAGACATCATCCAAGTGTAAACGTGGACGGTTAAGCACAATCTGATGCTCTCTTGGAGTACAGGAGAGGTCCTGAAACGGGGAAAAGAATGTATTTCCATTGCATAAGAATGTATTGAAAAGTTTCCTAAAATGTATTCCACAGTGTCCTGTCAAGAAAATGACTAATCCTAGGTTTGTGTGTTGAACTTCCTTAGAATGTACAAAGATTTCCTAAATATTTTCTGCCCCAAAAGAGCCACCCATTTACCACCTTACAGGCCATTGGACTCCACGATTGACTTGATCAATGAGGCAGTGCCCCATGAACAGGTTTACCCCCTCTCGATTCCTAAAAGGAAGGCCACAGAAGAGTACATATGGCCTTGGCTCAAGGTTACATCCACCCCTCTACATCTTCTGCCATGTCCAGCTTCTTCTTCATAGCCAAGACAGATGGGGTTTAAGACCCTGTATCAATTATTGGACTCTAAAAAACATCACTATCAAGAACTGTTACCCACTTCCCCTCTTCCTGGCTGCACTCGAACATCTGCGTGGGGATTGTATCTTAACCAAACTAAAACACAGAAGTGCATATAACCTCATCTGAATTTGGGAGAGTGACGAGTAGAAGAAAGACTTTATCACCCCTAGTGGCCATTATGAATATGAGGTGATGCCCTATGGACTAGCTAACGCCCCCTCTGTCAAAGAATTTAAGAATGAGGTACTTCGTAAATTCTTTTACAAGTCAGTTCTTGTGTACATTGATGACATCACAGATATATACATTTCAAACATCCAGCAGAGCATAAATGGTATGTGAGAGCAGTCTTGTCCCATCTTTATAAGTATAATTTGTTTCTGAAAGCCGAAAAATAGGAATTCCATAAGGGAACCCTCCACTTCCTCTTTTTAAAATTCGTATTTAATATTTTTTTCGATAACATATAAATGTGGGTGAACTAGTTTTTGGACTGTTATTGTAAGTTATTTTGTTAGATGAGCTCCAGATTTGGCTTCAGTACTGACTAATATACATGCACAAATATAATATTGTAAAGCTTCCTATTAAAAATATGAATTTAGCCTTCCTGTCGTGTTCAGGTCAAATCTGACTGATTTACAACTTAAATCACTCATAAATATTGTGTTCTACATCTGATTGTAAGTCGCTTTCAGTAAAAGCGTCTGCTAAATGACTAAATGTATGTCTTTCAATTAATTTTAAGTGTTTTAATCAACTTTGTTACACCTGTGGTGTTCCCGGTCAAAAGTGACCACCCTATGACTGGGTATCCAGGCTATACTCACTCACTCACTCACTCACTCACTCACTCACTCACTCACTCACTCACTCACTCACTCATTTCAGACTGAACAATGTCTTTTGCATGTAAACATCTCTTTTACGCGCTTATGTGCTGATCCTCCAGCCTGATCTCACAAGGAAACATAACTATTTAACGTTTTGTCAGTTTAGTGGCTAATTCATGAGTTCAGTCATACAAAATTGTATAATTTGTAAAATAAGGCGTGGCACCCAACCCCACCCCTAAACTGATCGTCATTGGGAATAAGCAAATCGTACAAAACTGTATGAATGAGATTGTACAAATTCGTACAGATTAGCTACTAAAGCAATAAGTTATAAATTGCCATGAAAGTGTTGGATCCTCTAATGTGAATCAACGTCCTGATAAAACAATGTATCTTCACACAGGTGTCTGTTATATAAATCCATCTGTGTGTCTGTCTTTCTTTCTTTCTTTCTTTCTTTCTTTCTTTCTTTCTTTCTTTCTTTCTTTCTTTCTTTCTTTCTTTCTTTCTCTCTGCTAATCTCCGTTCAGCCAATCTCTGAATTTAGCAGGAGCACTTTTAGCTTAGCAACAATTATTTTATTATATTAGACTGTTATTATCTCGCTCAAAAATGACCAAAGTATAACTAGTGCTAGTTCTGTGTCCATGCTCAACGTATATACTGTCTATCAGGCCCGGACAGGCTAATCAGGAAGACAAGGAGAATTCCCGGTGGGCCGGTCTGTTTTTTGGAAGCGAGGGCTAGTGTCCCTAGCTGCTTGCACTCTCAGCAGTCACACTTTTTTCATGTATTTATTTATTTGACCATAGCTTCACTCTTTTTATTCATTATTTTGACGCAGCGCCGCTCTTTTTATTTAGTTTCTCGCAGCCCAGTGAGCAAAATGCAGCCTGCAAGTTAACTAACGTTAATGATGATGATGTAACTATCGACCCCAAACAACAACAAATGTCAGGGCATGTTAAAGACCCCTGCATTCAGACCCCCTGGGGTTAAGAGATTTACTTTACCATCTCCCTGTTCGCCACCAAAGCAGATGCCCTTTCCAGGTTACATGGCCCTAAGGAAACCTTGAACGAACCAGGGCCCATCATCCCACCAAATCTGAGTGTGAGTCCCATCAAGTGGGAGAACCCTACAGCTTCAAAGGATGATCCACAAGCCATTCTGCCAGGCTGCCCCCCTGTCATCAGTTCATTCCCTTGTCACAACGTATGTCCCTTATTAACTCTGGACACTCTTCTTTGGGCACTGGCCACCCTGGGGCCAATGAGACCTGCTCACTTCTGAGAGACTGTTTCTGGTTGCCGGGAATGGTTCAGAACATGAGAAAGTTCGTGCAGAGGTGCAAGGAGAGTGTTATCTCAAAACACCCCGAAACTTACCAAGATAAAAGCTTGTGCCCTTGCCAGTCCCAAATCGTCAGTCTGTCCTCCAGCTACCTTCCTCAGACAAATAGACAGACTGAACATAAGATCCAGGAGGTGGGGCGATTCTTACGAACCTTCTCCCATGGTCACCAGAATTCTTGGAGCCAGTTTCTCGGCTGGGCGGAGTATGTGCAAAACTCCCTGCACCATCCTGCCACTAGATTCACTCCCTTCCAGTGCATATTCTGTTTCCAGTCTCCTCTGTTTCCATGATTGAGGGATCCATCTGACATACAGGCTGTGGATTACAGGTTCCAAGCGAACCAGTGGGGGGGAGGGGGGGATCTGTACTTGATATTACAGCCAGGCCAGGTTCTCCCCACTCTCAGTCACATGATTCAGCCCGTTCTGCGTCACCGAAATCAGCAAGATCCTCCCCACCCGAGTACTAATCACCAAGCGCACCTGCACATCATCCCCGCTCATCACACCCTCTCATAAATACCTGCATGCTTACTCACTCTGTGTCCGGCCTCACTGCATAGAGAAGGACGAAACAAATGGTCAGTTTATTCCAGTTATTCTTACCTTGCCTGCGCCTTGTGTACCCATGGTATCTTTGTGTCTCTTTCTAGTGTGATTCCATCTTTGTCATCAATTGCTAGTTTACTCCATCACGGCCCCACTGCTCACAATCTGCAAGATAAAGACTTCACCTGCTTTACATACATCCTGTTTACAACATTTTGGCAATAAACCGTTCACTTATTCACTCAGTGCTGTCTCAGTCCTTCTGTGACAAATATATTGTGAAATAAAATAAATCGGACAAATGAAAGCAAAACTAGATAAAAAAAATCAATAATTTAAATGATATATAAGATATTATCATATCAATAAAAGCTAAATTTAATTAAATGCATTAGTTGATACTAATCATATTAAATTAAAACACAAATAAAATCTTTAAAAAAATAAACAAAGTCAAATTAAATTAAATTAAAATAAAATACAAATCAAATAAAGCACATACATTGCATAAAATATCACTGAAGCAAATTAAAGTGAAATAAATTAATTGAATGACACAATTATTGATTTGAAATAAAAAACAAATAAAATAAAATTACGTTGAAATGAAAATATAACTATTAAATTAAATAATAAAACTAACTGCTAATAATAGCTATTTTATAATAAATATAAATAATTTTTTTATCAAGTCAAATTAATCGAATCAATTAATAAATAAACAAATAAAAACAAAATAATTAAATTCTAACCAGGCGGTTCACTCCGCTGTGGTGACCCCCGACGAATAAAGGGAATAAGCCAAAGGAAAATAAATAAAGACCAATAAAGTCAATTAATCAAATCAGATAAAACAAAAAATCAACACAAATACAAATAAAAAATTCATTATCAAATAATAAAAAATAAATCATCAATTAAAAAAAACCTGATCAAAGAAAATTAATAAAACAAAGAAATATAAATAATTAAAGTCATTAAATCAAATCAAATACAATATCAAATGAAAATAATGTAGAGTAAAATCAAATGTAAAACTCTAAACTCTAAAAACATTAAATAAAACAACAACCAAATCAAAATAAAATAAAACAAAAGCAAACAACAATAATATTATTCTTAATAATAATAATAATAATAATAAGTGCTGTATGATTCAAAATTAACTGCTCATCAACAAGGGTGACAGTGGCGCAGTAGGTAGTGCTGTCGCCTCACTGCAAGAAGGTCGCTGAGTCGCAGATTCGAGCCTCGGCTGGGATCTGCTGTGGCCACCCCACATTAATAACGGGACTAAGCCGAAAAGAAAATGAATGAATGCTCATCAACAAACCCTAAACTGGTTCCTTTGCTTTTAAAGCTTAAATCTGCTCATAATCATGATAAAACAGATGTCTTAACTTTATCTGAGCATTTCACCATCGTATCTTTAACAAACTGACACAAAGCAGTGGTTAAATCGTGGTAAATAACAGGTTTCTTTTTAACCGGATTACTGTATCCTGTATTAAAATATTTATTATTATTATTATTATTATTATTATTATTATTATACCACTCATGCTTTTGATTTGTAAGGCAAATCAAAGTAAAAAAAAAATTAAAATTAAATTTTACATTTTGAAATAACAAGATAATTAAAAATAACAAGATTAAATAAAATGAATCATTACAAAATACAAATAAAATACAATTTGACTATTTTGACTTAAAGGTGCAGTAGGTGATCTTCCACAATGCTAACAGCTTAACATAAATCTCTGAATCACAGTCCCTCCCCTGCCGTCTTGAGCCACGCCTCCTTAAACAGAAGCACAGCAAAAGAACCCTCTCATGTGTTAAAAGCGACTAGTGCTTGTCCAGCGGCGTGCATGTCCAAATTGACATGCTGTTTCAGAGTGAATACCTGTCTAAGAGAAATCCTTCATCCATTGTTTCATCCTTTCTCCAGCGTGCAAAGGTAACTGCAATATTAATTCAGGTTTTTAAAAAGTTTTGATTCAGCATGTTTTCACCGATCGCATGTGCGTGCTCTCTCTCATGAACGCGCAGCGGTTGGCAGAGCTGGGTACAAAAGGCTGCGCAGTTGTTCAAATCTGCATTTGCTGACAGACATTTTGGCCTACTTATCGGAATTATGAGAGATCTCGGTCCGACTCTATTTAATTGGATAAAAATTTTTTAGTTTTATGTCTTACCCAAAATATAAAAATACATATAAACACATTTAAATCATTACTTTAATCAGTACTATTGAAAGGTGAGACTTTAACCAGCACAACAAAAAATGCTTCTGAAAACAATCACCTACTGCACCTTTAAGTGAATTTCCGGATTAAAGTATATTTTTAACAAACATTTCATTACATTCACTAAAAGATTCTGTAAAGAAATTAAACTGAAATACTTACAGTAAACGACTTTGCAGAAGCAGGGCAGAAACACAATTACAAACATCACTAATATCAGCACTCTGTCAAACTCTGCAAAACCCATTATTCTCTGCCAAGTACTCACAAGAAGAGCTGAAGGAAAAACACACACAAACCAACTAAAATTAGAGGCAGTCAAAACATAATCACAATCCAGAGACAGAAAAACACATGAAGTAGTTTCTACATTGTAATCTGACTTTAGTTTTAATTACTGCTGCTGATCTGAAACAAATCAATTAAAAAATCTAATTAAATGAACATTATAAATAAAAGTGAAATAAAAAAATAATAATATAAAAGTAAAATAAAATACATAATCTAAATAAATAAACTAGGTTCTAACCATGAAATGCACAAACTGCTAAATGAAGTGCTTCTGATATTGATGTTATTTTACTCTTTCAGATTTGCTGGATAATATTCACAATATCATAGTCAGATTGTAACAAACACATGTTTTGTTAATTTGTGTTAAGGCACACTTACTTCATTGTGTTCATGATAGTGATTTTTTTTTACCTGAATAAACAGCAGCTGAGAGAAAACCATATTCTGCAACATAACTGTATTTCATAATCCATCTGGTAATCTCGTCTGTAAAACAAGAAATACTTCATGATAACAAAAATATAAATTATGCACAAATCAAAATACAGAAACACTAAAACAACCACAACCTTGGTCATTTTTCCCATGTCTGTAAACATGTGGCGGGCGCACATGAATGTTTGTTTTGATCCCTCTCTATATCGCACCTTCCCCTTTTTGTTACTATATTTTGTAACATTAATATAATTGATTTTACTCACCTGCATTCTCTTACTGATTCCTCTCAATTCTCGTTGTTACCTTAATGGCAACCTTCTTACCACTGTATCCCATACCACCCCCCTCTCCATCTCACTGTCTCAGGCAAGCATCATAAGGTTATCATGCTGCTCCTCCTTGATTACCCAAGAACCCCCATAGTTTGGGGTCATCCGTAGCAGGTGCAGCATGGCCTTCATGTTGATTGGTTGAACAAATTCAGTTTTGTCTTATAGTCAGCATTGTCTTGCTTCATGTCTGGGTCCTACTGCTTTTCCTGTGTCTGTGTGTCCTGTCTTACAGGTGGAGGCGGCTGATCTGAACGGGGTGCTGGCGGAGTACCAGGTGTTCAGCAAGTCTTTGGCGACTTCTCTGCCTGTGCATCGTCCTTACAATTGTGCTATAGAACTCCTCCCAGGCACTTCTAGACCCAAGGGTCATTTGTTTTCCCTTTCTGGTTCTGAGAGAGAGGCCATGGATGGGTATAATAATTAATCTATCAAAGCCGGCCTCATCCGACTCTCCTTTTCCCCAGCAGGCACAGGGTTCCTCTTCGTCAAAAAGAAGGATGACTCCTTGCGTCCCTTTATTGATTACAGAGGGCTTAACAACAACACTATTAGAACATATACCCCTTACTTCTTATGTTGTCTGCCTTTGAACTTTTGCAGGGACCCAAGATCTTTACAAAACGTGACCTCCGGAATGCTTACCATCTTATTGGTAAGGTGCATAAGTGGAAGACTGCCTTTAACACTTCTACAAGACACTTTGAGTGCTGGGTCTTACCATTCGGTCTGACCAATGCCCCGTTGGTCTTCAAGGCCCTGTTTAATGGTGTGTTGAGAGACATGATCATTCATTTAGTATTTGTGTGCCTTGATGATATCTTGATCTTTACAGGTAAACTCAACATTTTTGCCAGGTGCTACAATGGCTGCTGGTAAACCAGGTTTATGTTAAGGCGGAGAAGTGAATTTTCCATGTCCAGTTGGTTTTGTTTTTGGGATTCATTATTTCAGCTGGAGAAATCCAGGCAGACCCGTGTAAAGGAAGGGCCATTGCTGAGTGGCCAACTCCAGACTCTCGTAAGGCTCTGCATAATTCCTAGGGTTGGCCAACTTTTATCTGCGATTTATCAGGAGTTTTGGCCAGATCCCTGCGCCTTGAATGACACTCAACTCTTCCAAAGTACCGTTCCAATGGAAAGTTGATGCTCAGGTGGCCTTTGATAAATTAAAGTCATGTTTTATGTCTGTTACAGAATATAAAAACCTTAAATACATCCGTTCAGCCATGTTCCCAACAGGCCTGCTGGGCCTTCTTCTTCAGGCAATTAAATTTTAGAGTGTCTTACAGTCTGGAGTCCAAAAATATTAAGCCAGATGCTCTCTCCCTTCCGTTCGAAGGCCCAGGGGAGATGGAACTACCTGATCCTATTTTACCTAAAGAGATGGTGGTGGAATCTCTCGCTTGGGTCATCGAAAGATGGGTTGAGGAGCCATGCGAATGAGTCATGTATCAGGAAGGGTTCCAGTGGGTATTTTTTTTTTTTTTTTTATCCAGCCAAGATGAGCTCGGAAATAATCCAGTGGGGTCTTTCCTCTAAGTTGACCTGTCACCCAGGAGTCAGGTTGCCTGCTGGTTGCCTTTTGTCAGCAATTCTGGTGGCCATCCACAGCCAAGGACAGAAGTTTGTGGCCGCCTGCTTGATATGCGCTCGGAACAAGAATTCTAATGCTCCATCCTTTTACTATCCCTTCCCACCAGACTGCTCAAGAGGTGATTGATCAAGTTTTACAGATTCATGGTCTTCCGGTCAATGTGGTGTCTGATAGGAGCCCTCAGTTTGTCTCCTGGTTTTGGAAGGAATTCTGTTGACAGATTGAGGCCTCTACAAATCTGTCATCAGAATTTCATCCCCAGACCAATGGGCAGTCCAAGCAGACAAACCAGAGGTTGTTTGGAACATACTCTTCGCTGCCTGATGTCCCACAATCCTGGCTCTTGGTGTTAACAACTCAACTTGGGTTGAATACGGTCATTAATCATTTTTGTCATCTGCCACAGGTATGTCCCCATTTCAATGTTCCATAGGGTTCCAACCTCCTTTGTTTTCCACGCAGGAACCCGAAGGGGTGTCGACACACCTGGAGGAGAGCCAGGGAAGCCTTGGCCCAGGCTAATAGACAGACCAAAGCTGCAGCTGATAATCACTGGACTCTCATTCCCCATTACAGGTGTGATCAAAGAGTATGGCTACCAAGGACCTGCCTCTCAGAGTAGCCTCATGCAAGTTGGCATCCAGCTTCATTGGCCCATAACGAATCACCAAGTTCTTGAGTTGGGTGGAGATACAGCTCAAGCTTCCTCCTACGCTTAGTCTGGTACACCTTATATTTCATGAGTCTAGGGTTAAACCTTTATTCTATTCATGTCTTGTTCCCTCTGCCCCAATCCACACTTTAGTTTAGTGGATGGCTCCCCAGTTTACACTGCGTGGATATTACTAGACAACAGACGCAGAGACCGGGGCTTTCAATATTTGATGTACTAGGAGGGCTATGGTCTGGACAAGGTAGGCCCCTCCATGCAGGGCCTGGTGGAGCTTGTTTGGTGGTGGTGGGGGGAGTGCACATGAATTTTTTATTTTGATCGCTTTCCGTAACCCTCCTTCTTGTTACCGGACTGCTTCATTTAATCACTGGCTTCCTCTCTTTCTCTCTCGCACCTCTTCCAGCCTTCCCTACGCGGCCATGCGTCAGCTTGGCCCCTGCCAAATATACATCGTAATAGACTTCAGTTTTTGTAGTATTTTTTTTTGCTCACCCTGGTTGTTTTTTATTTCCTTTTTTGAGGATCTTCAAATGATGTGCCCTCTTCTGGAAGTGTCTAGAGTCAGGACATGGTTTCTGTTGTTGAGGACAATTTGGACACCCTCTTCAGGGAGTTTTTTCATGCAGATGTCTTCTGTTTTATTTTTCCCTTATTTTTTTCCCTTTCTGCAAGCTCCTGGTTGGATTTTGGTTTTCCCCTCTGAAGGTTTTTTCAGAACATTTTTAACTTTCTCTTACCCAAGCCTGCACTGGTGTCTGCTTATGTTCCCTTGACAAAAACAAGATTTAAAAATGAAAGTTTTAACCAGCTTTCTATATAAAACAAATATGACATTATGTCTGAAAGTTTGAGCTTTATATTCATTTTCTGACCAACAGTGATAAAATTAATCAAATAGGAAATCAGTCACACAAAAATATAATATAACCTGGGCTTTATGAATTACTTTCTGGTCTTTTAAAACAAATTAATGAAATGGTTCGTACCTGTGAAGATACTCATTGGTGGAGCTGCCCAGTGCAACAAAAGAGGCCTCAGAAAATAAAGAGCACAACAACAGACCGACTCATTCAGAGATCCTAAAATAAAAACACGTCATAATAATAACTGCACTGATGAACAAATGATTTCTGACACATTATAATGCTCTAACACTAGTCTACAGGCAAAATACTTCGGAAATAAATAAAGAAAACTCTCTATTAATTCTGGGACACTGAACACAAAAAAAATAGGTTTACAATTGTTGATAGGCTCTAGTTTTCAAAATTTGTTGTTTGTGGGATCTGTATTTACAACTACTGACTCATGAAAAGCAAAAAAGTGAGTTAAAAATCATTTTAAAGCAGAGTTCACAGTTTCATTTAGCTAACATATTTCAGTTTCAGCCATTGTAGATCAGTGAGGAGAGTATTTTTTGCTTTTATTCATTCATTCATTTTCTTGTCGGCTTAGTCCCTTTATTAATCCGGGGTCGCCACAGGGGAATGAACCGCCAAGTTATCTAGCAAGTTTTTACGCAGTGGATGCCCTTCCAGCCGCAACCCATCTCTGGGAAACATCCACACACACATTCACAGACACACTCACACTACGGACAATTTAGCTAACCCAATTCACCTGTACCGCATGTCTTTGGACTGTGGGGGAAACCGGAGCACCCAGAAGGAACTCACGCGAACGCAGGGAGAACATGCAAACTCCACACAGAAACGCCAACTGAGCCGAGGCTCGAACCAGCGACCTTCTTGTTGTGAGGCGACAGCACTACCTACTGCGCCACTGCTTTGCACAACTTTTGCTTTGTTTTTTGTAAAGATACGTTTACATATCTAAAACACAATATTATTATCACTAAGATTAAGAAAGCCTGTCACCTTAATTAAGGCTGCAAAACGGCAGCTCAAAGGCCCGAACATACAGTGTAGTGTAATCAACACTTGAGGAACAAAAGTTTAGCAGTGGATGAACATTAAAATAAACTCTATAATTTACTAAAATTATTATGTGTTTTAAGCCTTTTAGTTTTTCCTTAGTTTTAATTCCCATCATTCACTTATTTATTTGAATCTGTAATTAATGTCATTAGTCTGGGTGTTTGAGCCGTGTGTTTTCCTCAGACCCTTGTCCGGTATTGTAAATCTTCACAGTATTCTCCTGCTTGGTTACTACTCTGTGTGATGTGATTAGTCCCCTGGTGCATGTTTTTCCACCTAAATGTTAGGATGATGGCATATTTTTGCATGTATTAAACCTTTCCACTTATATCTCCTTCATCGTATCTGCCTGTTTCCCTCACATTCATTCCTCGTAACAGGGACAAGACAAGACACACACAGTAGATTTTGAACAGCACTAACTACATTGTACAAAAGAGCAGTTTTTTTCCTTTTTTCTAATACCTTTTTTATATAAACTTTTGCCGAGTTTAAATGTGTAACACACAGAACCGGTGTGTGCTTTCTGCACAATATACCCATTAGTATTGAAAAAAAGCGAATAAGTTGATTAAATTCTCATCATTGATGTCAGCACATAAACATACAAAATAAATAGCCTGTGTAATCTCTGAAGTAGAGCATTTCTAAACCCTGTACCAGTTTAATGAATCAGAAGTGAAACTCTCACCTTCAGTTAAACCCCAGAGGAGAAACGCAAGACACATCAGAATATTTGGAAAGAAGAGGAGAAACATCTGAAGACCAATTAATGTTTCTGGAGAGAAAAAAAAAAATGTCACAATTAGTCAAGCTTACAAATGACGTTGTAATTTAAATGTTTGTCCAATATTATATATTGAATGTATAAAATGTATGTTACAGGATTTTCAGCAGAACTCTTAAGATATTCACATTTACTGGTATAAAACTGACAAGTTCAGGTTGTTTTATGGTTGTGGTTAGGTCAGTTAGAATTATAGTCAATATAATTCCAGATACAATGATATCCAGATTAGGCATGCATCGGCCGGCATAAGATTCTGACTGTATGATAACCTTGGACAAATATATCACAGTTTCATGGTATTGTGATTACTGCTCTAAAATTTGTTTTTAAATGTTTGGGTAAAAAATAACAGCTTTTTTCCCCGATTGAACACGGTATATTTAAGTTTAAGACACATTTAAAACATTTTGGAACAGTAAACATGTCAAGCTAAATAATTAAAATTAATCACAGACTTCTGCTATCTCTGCTATCTATCATTAGTTTCAAAAACACAGATTTATTTCAACTTGATAAGGCATCTTTGGATATCTTACTTTTATTTGGATATAAATAAGCCACTGCAATGTTCAGGTCAAGCATGCTTCTATGTTTGTGCATCATTAAGTGTTTTTCAGATGTTTGCTAAACCCTGGGCTGACCAGATGCTTTTCATGTAGAGTGGGGATGTAAATTTCCACAAAATCCTGTGATCGATCATCATTTAAATTAGTGATTAATGATTGTTGAACTTAATGTGTCTACTTTATGACATGTAAATTACACTAAACTGCAAGCATTCCCACTCAAAGAAAAAAAAAATATATATATATTTTAATAAATCCGTAGTAAGATCATAAAAAGCAACAGTTCCTTATTAAAATAATACCGTTAAATGAGTAAATGCAATAAATAAAATACAGTGCCATGAATCAAAATAAACTGAAGAATGAGCTGATGGGATGCGTAATGATCCTTGCATAATTATCACTGCAAATTAAGCTAGGCTATCATTTTATATATAATCTAAAAATAAAAAAAATAATATAAAAGTGATTTAAAGAAATACAACACTATATGTGAAAAAAAAATCATATAGTAGGCTAAAGGCTAAATAAAGGTGCTTCGTTGGAACTGAACATAACTGGTCATCGCCTATACGTCTGTTTTAAGCTTATAGAACAGACATATAGCATACAGCATATGACACAATCTCAGTAAAAACTGATGCTTGCTGTCAACTAGACTACATTATTTAAGAGCATTTGTTACAACATTGATAAGATCTCTTGTTATCAAGCTTGTGCCCTCTTTAATATGAAGACATTTCCTTAAAATCTGCAATACCACTGTTGTCCCTTATCGCCAGTAAAATGACCAGCCTTTTAGCAAATCCTGATATTTCTGTGCCAGATTGACATATGCAGGCTAAAACTAAACAGTTTGACTTATTAAACATTCCATTGCCTCATATGCCACCAGTAAGACAGGGAAAATGAAAGCACATCAGCACGGAGCAAAAATAATTAAGACATTTTTAAAATAATCATTTGTAAAAATGTAGCAAATATATAACAGAGGTTTGTGATACAACAATTACAGTGGAGCTTTATTTAAATACTTACTTTCTATGCTGCACAACAAATGATCACTGAACAGACTAAAATAGCAGACGGCCAGGGCACAAACTGAAATATACACTTCATATATTTCTGTCGAAAAAAAAAATCTCTTTTTGGAACGAATTTCATTTGGTATAATTTGCTTCTCAATTTTAATGTAGTTTTTGTTGATCAGTTATTGCCAAAACAAGAAGAACAATTAACATTTGAGGTGAAGTGAAGTGGTTTGTTAAATAAAATTCTAATACAATCAAAATAAAAGTGAAATATTTAAAGGAACAACGTCCTCTAGTTAGAGCTGCTTATATTAAACTGTTTTCACTGTAAATGATAAATCCATTGTGCTAGTCAATTCACTTTTATTCCTTTAATCAATTTGTTTAACCAAAATGAGCAGGACAAACTTTACAAACTATATGCAGCCCTGAAAGTATTCCCAGATTACCTCGGTAGAATAAATTGGATCGGAGAAATGAAAGAACTCAATTTGTTGTAAGAACAGATATCCCAGTCTGGGATATGGGAACGGTGAGAAAGAGCTTTGTTAACATCCCGCATATCTGCCAGAGTGGCCAGCGATGGTCAGTGGCCAGTGTGGCCATCGTCTTCCCCAGCGCACAGGTAGCCGATTTGGTGGTCATGATAGATAGACTCAGATAACATGCATGCTTTAGAACAGAGCTTGGGTGGAATTCTCGAGGTGGAGGCACCTTGCGGGCAAAGATTGACCATGATAGCACGCTTCACCTGAGGTATCGCCTCATAGCCCCTGGCTGCTCCACTGTTAAGGGCGGTAAGAGAGGTAACGCACGAGGTCTGGGCAGAGAAAGCGGTCTAAGCGGTCTGGCCGCAGTGCTGGGGGACAAGCCATCTCCAGTCATACAGCTTAAGCAGCAAGGGATAACACAGCCAACATGTCTGATATAAAATCCGAGACTTCAATGCCAACCCCAGACGGTGACAGGAGATCTGGATCTTCATCGGAGCATGTTAGCCCGCCCTCCAATGCAGCAATGGACATGACGTCCCTGGTGCCATTTAATGAAAGCGTGGCCATCCTGTAGGATGTACCAGCACTTACACTCGAAGCTTAGACAGAGCACAGAGATGAGGAGTAATGGAATGACCTCAGTTGCGCAACAGTCAAGTCCCTGAAGTGTCCACCAAACATGTAATACAGTGCCTGTGCCTGTCATCTGGAGTGAGGAAACCACCGCATCAAGAAACGCACAGTCAAAATGACTTCTTTAAAAAGACATGCTGCTCAACCATGTTGCTCTCTTAGCGAATCTGCTCTTTTAATGACAACTGTCCTTTGAGCACACCAGCGAAATGCCCAGGGGACGGGAAAGCCCATAGACCTCCGCTATTGCTTGTCTTCTCCCGCACTGGTGAGTAAAACTGCTTTTAAGGAACTCAGGTTGGCAGACAGGATACTTCAGTCTGGTAAGAGAGTCTGAAGCTAAATTCTAATGCTTGCTTCTCAGGCATCAGCTGAAATATTCTTTTAATGACTAATCGCTGATACCAGTTGAACTGAGCTCTGCCAATTCATCTGGCATTCATTGGCCTGTTTTTTTACTCTTCAGACTGATTGGTCATCTGGCAAACTCTCAAATGTCTTTACAAGACACACGCCGAAGTTCCATTGAAGGCGAGCAGTATGTAATTGTTAAGAAATTGGTTTATTGTGTTAACTGTTTATGTGCTGATTGCAGTGCCTTAAATTCACATTTAGGAAAGTGGAAGATGAGTAAATAGTGACACTTTCAAGATGTCATGTTATATATTTGTAGGACAACAGCATTGACTCCCAAAGATAAACTCTTTTCAGAGGCTTAATACTCTACCTTGGTGAAAAAACAGAAGTTAATTAAAGAATATCAGGTAAACAAACTTTTTATTATTATTCATGAGAAGAATTAACAAAATAAGTGAGATCATAAAAATGCATGTTTTAATTAAGTAACTATTTTTAGTTTACATGCAATATGTTTACATATAGTTCAAAAAACAAAAACCTAGCTCAAAATCTTTAAATAGCCACCTGGTTTTTAATATGGTGTGTGGTTTCCTGATAATCTGAGTGTTTTTTCTGCTTTGTGACGGTTGTTCTGAAAAGTTAATCTCCTCTGAAAAGTTAAATCCTCCATGTCCAGCAGATTCTTTAGTTTTCTAGTTTTTCAGTCCTTTTACTTGGAGGATGATTGAGGGACTCAAACAAAGCTATTAAAAAGATTCAACCCTCACTGATGCTGCAGAAGTAAATGCGAGGCATTACAAGTCGGACAGTAAAAGAACATGCAAACTCAACACAAAAATGCCAACTGACCCAACCGAGGCTTGAACCAATGATCTTCTTGCTGTGAGGTGACATCACTACCACCTGCACCAGTAAAAACTGCAGTAAAAACTTTTATAATTTACCTATCAAGCTAAATTGCAATTTTCCTTTTAGGAAACATGCAAGTATTTTCTGTTATTTCCAAAGTAGAAATAGAAAAAAAAAAAGATATTTCAACACAATAAGAAAAAAAAAAATACATTTTTATCTTGTATAAAAGTTTTCAACCCCTTATTCTTAATGCCCTGTGCTTCGTTCTGAAACATCAGTGAGCATTTAAACCTTTTTTAACAGTTGTGTTTAGGTCCCTCAATCATCCTCAGAGTGAAAAGATGAATCTCACAATCACACAGTCACTGCTGGGAAGGGTTAAAATCTGCAGAAGATGCTGTAAATCTGAAGAATCTGCTGGAAATGGAGGGTTTTTCTAAAGACCATCAGTCAGATTAACAGAAAACAAACAAGATACTCACGAAAAACCCCTGTAAAGAAGAAAAAGCACTCGTAGATCGTAGAACCACTCACCATTTTAAAAATTAAGAGTATGTAAACTTTTGCAGGGGACTGTTTAAAAAAATTTTTGTCTTGTGGACTATTTAAGTACATTTTAAAGTTTAAGAATATTTTAAGTAAAATATCTTATTCAGTGCAGAACTAAAAACTAATTTATTTGATCTCACTTCGTTAATTCTTCACATTTCAACATAAATATGTATAATTTTATGGTCTCATATTTTTATTCAGAGGTACAGCAAAGTATGTGCATTCTTCATATTAGCAAAAAAAAAGTTTTTTAATTCTTTATGGTATTTTTAACAGGTTTATGAAGACTAAGAATCTATATCTGTTTAGGAGCACCTTAATTTACTCCATCAAGATGTTCTCAACATCTTTGTGTTCAATAAATTTACGGATAAAGGTCACAGGAATGCTGAAATAGCCATAGAGAGAGCAGGTGTCCTTTTTGGAGCAGACTCTTACACCTAACTCATGGGACTTATGTATATATTGGAACTAAGCTATCCAAAGAAACTCAAATACACCTTTGAGGTCTTTTATAAGAACTTTGAGCTTGGGGATATTAACAGAAACATGTTCTCCAATGTCCATAATCTTAAGGTCAGTTTATTGGCCTAAAAGCCATACACACAATGTTAATGGTAAGGGGATATTTTGGGGTCATTTCAGTCAAGTTGAACTGTTCAGATTATTCAGGTTCAACAAAAGCACTTTTTTTAGATGCCATTATCACATTTGGACCATACTTGTAGTTGAACAGAAGGGTTAGTTTACCAAAAAAAAAGAAAAGAGAAGATGACTCGTGAAGTGATTAGTTGGATCAGATGTGTATGATTAGGGTTGGAGCAAAACTATGCAGAACTGCAGCCCTCCAGGAATTAAGTTTGACACCTATGATTCAGGATATGCCGAGTGTGAGTAAATTGGTAATTTTTGTATTAGGGTTTGTCCATACAAAAAGTGACCACTATTGCTTTAAATAGCATCAGTGATGTTTTTAACAAATCACCCTGTCACTAACACTGCAGCAAGAGCAAACCGCAGTGATCTAACAATCTAGTTAATTTCCGACTGACAAAAAAGTCCAGCCCTATATCTGTTGTTTATCCATCTTCTTACCTGGTGTCAATGTCACCTCTGAATGCACGCACTCTTGGTCACTGTAAACTATACATCTGTATTTTCCAGCATCTTTAGCTCTCAGATTGTCCAAAGAAGAGAGATGTTTCCACATTGAAAATATTCAGTAGGCTTCCAGGTTGGAAATCGACAAGATGGCAGAATAGAACCAGCGCTCCCGACACACAGATACTTTAAAACCCCCTAAAATCATAAAATTAATGATTTAAGTAGTGCATACATTAAAATAGAAGGGGAAAAAGATCGACACTGTGTAAAACTAAAAAGGATACACAATCTACTGAAATGGTTCGGTGATGATACGGTATGGCCTCTCTTTACGACATGCAAACAGGTGCTCATGAAGGAGATCCAGGGGTTCACACCAGAGAAACGGTGGAATTAGGTCTCATTTTGAAGGATGTAAGGCACTTTTGTCGTGACAACAAAACTCAGCTTGAAGAAATTAAAGCAGAAATTTTGAACACCAACACTAGATTTGAAGAGGTAGAAGGCCAAATTGTGACAGCAGAAGAGAGAATTCAAAACGCAGAAAAAGTACTTACAGGCCTACTGAAGCTGCACACCAGAATGCAAGAGAAACTCATGGATGCAGAGGATTATTCCAGACGCAACAATGTTAGACTTTATGGAGTACCCCAAGGGGCAGATAAAGATTTAACAACGATGACTGAATTTCTAGAACCTCTTCTGAGATCTACCAGACACGCCACTTCAAATTGAACACGCTTAGAGCACTCAGCTAAGACCAACCTGACCAACTAAGACCTGCTTAAAAGTGGCCAAACCCCCTCTAAAACCAGCCTGACCAGCTTAAACTAGCTAAGACCAGCTTGACCAGCTAAGACCAACCTGACCAACTAAGACCAGCTAAAAAGTTGCCAAAACCCCTCTAAAACCAGCCTTACTAGCTAAAACCAGCTTGACCAGCTAAAACCAGCTAAGACCAGTTTGACCGACTAAAACCAGTTAAGACCAACCTGACCAACAAAGACCAGCTAATAAGTGGAAGCCACTCCTTAAAACAACAACCTGACCAGCTAAAACCAGCTAAGGCTAGCTTGACCAGCTAAAACCAGCTAAGACCAGCTTGACAGACTAAAACCAGTTAAGACCAACCTGACCAACTAAGACCAGCTAAAAAGTGGAAGCCACTCCTTAAAAAAAAAAATCTGACCAGCTAAAACCAGCTAAGGCTAGCTTGACCAGCTAAAACCAGCTAAGACCAGCTTGACCGGCTAAAACCAGTTAAGACCAACCTGACCAACTAAGACCAGCTAAAAAGTGGAAGCCACTCCTTAAAAAAACCAATCTGACCAGCTAAAACCAGCTAAGGCTAGCTTGACCAGCTAAAACCAGCTAAGACCAGCTTGACCGACTAAAACCAGTTAAGACCAACCTGACCAACTAAGACCAGCTAAAAAGTGGAAGCCACTCCTTAAAAAAACCAATCTGACCAGCTAAAACCAGCTAAGGCTAGCTTGACCAGCTAAAACCAGCTAAGACCAGCTTGACCGGCTAAAACCAGTTAAGACCAACCTGACCAACTAAGACCAGCTAAAAAGTGGATGCCACTCCTTTAAAAAAAACAGCCTGACCAGCTAAAACCAGCTTAGACTAGCTTAACCTGCTAAAACAAGCTAAGACCAACCTGACCAACTAAGACCAGCTAATAAGTTGCCAGCTTAGGCTGCTTTAAGCTGTTTTTTCAATAGGGTAGCCACCGGCCGACGCACTTAATTTTTTAAGTTTCACTACCAACGAACGAAGTCGTCAACAAGCTTGGCAAAAAAAGAGGGATTTCTTGGCAAGGAAAACAGATCAGCTCTGACAACGATTACGCCCCAGAAGTACTGCAGATGAGAAGCGAATATAAAGAGGTAAATGGTTTGAAAGGCAGAAGTGAAAGTGAAAGAAGTGAAATTTAAAACACTTTATCCCGCCTGTCTGAAGGTACTAAATTAGGAGGGAGTGAAGATTTACAATCTGGTTAAGGAGGCAACACATGACATGTCCAAAAGAGGATTCCAGGTGCAGCCTATTAGCCAGCCGAACACGCGCATTGAACAGATTCAATGAATGTCATGGCAGAGAAATACTCGAATCACAGGCAAACACAACACTTAACAGAGAAAGGGACCAACATTTATGAAGAAACTACAGCCTTTCCAGAGAAATGTGAGAGCCCAGCCATCGTAATCCACTTGTGAACGTAACTTTAACACTGGATTGTAATGGTCAGGATGTGAAATTACTGCAGAAAGGAATCACTCTTCACCAGACTGAAAGACCAAGAGCCGCAACGTCTACATCTCGTTTGAAAAATCTAGTCAAAATAAGAGCCCAATTTTAAAATGTCGGGACATGTTCTATGCGTAGCTTGAATGTTTATTTGTTTTTCTGCCACCCACAAGGGCCCCTACTGTAGACTTATAATACTTTTCCCTTGGAGTGTAGCCATAGTGATGACTTGAGTCATGGAAGTACACTTAATGGAGTTCTTAAGGTTAATATTGTTTGTTGTTTTGTTTTGGTCTATTTTGTTCAAGGGTAAGCTATGTGTTAAGATACTTTTAGTTTAGTACTAAGTATTACTTTAGTATAGTATTACTTTAATTTAGTATTACTTTTAAATGATTTTAAAGAGGTATACTTTGCATTTTACTCACTTAAATCTGTACATGAAAGCGAGGTGGCCATACCTAGATCCAAAATGTTGAATTATGAACAACATATAGTAGACATAAAAGATAATTAACGGAGATTTGTATTGATAAAAGGTAAAATAGAGGGGAATTTGACAAGTTTTTTAAAAGTCTATGCTTTCCCTGGTTCTGAGTGGAATTTTTATTGTGAAGTATTCGACCTAATTGTTACTACCCTAGTAGCAAAGAATTCTGGCCCAGATTTGGCAAAAAGCTGGCACAGCAGGCATTCATCCGGCACTGGCATACAGCATGTGGGCCAAACATGGCCCGGGTTTGGCAGAGGTGGCACCGTTTTTAAGGCGGCACACAAGATTTGGGCCAGATGAAAAACGTAGTATTTGGCCTAGATCTAAAAATTTGATAAGTGGGCCATGTGAGTTTGGCCAGTCTTGACCCACATTTAAAATACACTAAAATCATTTTTGAGTAAAGAAAAAAAATTCTACCAATCAGGTCACTTTGAGAAAAAGCGTGCCCATAGTGTGTCTAAAGCGCATCACTCCATGGGTTTATCAATTTCATTGTAATCGTGACACATCAACCTATCTGGCCCAGTTCAGGCCCAGCTATGAGTTATTAACTTGGCTGAGACTTGGCCCAGATATGGTCTGTGTTTGGCCCTTGTCTGGAAGCCAGATTTGGTCCAGTCATGTACCGTAATTCACTGCGGCATGTGGGCCAAGCAAAACCTGATTATGTGGGCCAGAGTTGGGCCAGAGAAATTTTGCTATGTGGGTAATGTCCAAGGATTTCTAATATGCGGAGGTAACTTTAGCATACATAAGTTGGATTGCTTGGATTTAAAGCCACTAACCAAAAAGTTAAATTGCCTATTATAAGAGATAGGAATTTTAATTGTATGAAGAGAATTAAATCCTAGGGTCTGTGATTATACACTCTCATCCCCACTCAACATAGATTTTTTTTTTTTACTCTGCGGTTTTCCCTACAGTCCAAAAACATGCGGTACAGGTGAAAAACATCTGCATCTAATTGAAAAATTATTGGATACTATAGATATCTGAAATATGAACAGTGTTGGGCTGGGTGCCACAGACTTGCCGCGCTGGTGTGTGTTCCCAGATTGAAACCTATGTTTAGAATTCTAAAATGCATGGCGTTGCGTGGCGTGGCACTTCTGGTGTGCGACCTGCTGAAGTTTAAGGAAGACGCAATGAAAAGTACACAGGTTTGCAAACCCACCTAAAGTTACAAATAATGGCGCCGATGAGAGCAATCATGTGGGGAATGTTGATCCGCCCGCCGAGATCAATCGAGTGTTTTCAGAAAGAGTGATAAAAGACTCTGTGGATCAGCTGTTTTTAATGGCCCGAATCTTGATACGTTGCATTTACTGTGTGTTCAGCGCAAATGGGCGCATTATGTAAAATCTCTGTTGCTCATTGCAGGAAGACGATGAAGGCTCCTGTGTTGAGCCCAATAAGCCTTACATCCAAAAACAGAGCAAGGGTGTTCCTTTGGTGACATCACTTTGACTCACATGCTAAAAATGGCGGACGTGAAACAACAAACTAAGAATGTGGTATTGTGCACCTCTCAATTAATATTTGTGGACGGGGGAATCGCACTCCTACGTCAAGTTGCGATTGGTTTGAAAACCGATCCAATTGGTCCACCATTTATATGTTGTTAAATTGAAAAAAAGGTCTGGTTGTGTTTACATCACCCCAATATGACAGTCTATACTCTATACTTACACACATGTCTGTCCAAACAAATTGAAAAGTAGATTTTTCACCATAGGTGCCCTTTAAATTATGGTCCCCTGAGCAAAAAAATTGAAATTAGATTACAGTCTAAGTTCAAAAGTAGATTCAGTGTGAAGGGTTACCTACCAAAATTATTGAATCGGTTTCAAACACTTCCAGTAGAAATATCAAATCAACAGTTCAGTGAATGGAATAAATGAATATATAGATTTCTATAGCAGGGGAAAAAAACTCAGAGTAAGATTTAAAACACTGCAATTAAACAAGGAAAAAGGTGGGATAGGTCTCCCATGCATGCAACAATACTATTAAGCAGCTCAATTAAAGCCACTAGTCTGCTGGAGTAGTCCTACATATTCAGTAAAATGAATCGAAATAGAGAAAAGGTTGATGGAGGAATTACGTTTATCGGCCCTAATTGCAGACAGCAAACTAAGAAGCAAAATTAATAAAGAAGCAAACCCATGGATTAATCTACTTTTTAAAATCTGGCATCAAACAAAGAAAATATGTTGTTTGGAAGATGCATCAAGAATATTAAGATGGTGTGCCTTCCATACTGATTTCATCCTTAAACAAATAAATGACAGATATTGAATACTAAGTCAGATATTTCTAACATTCTTTTGGAGAGGGTATAAACCAAAATGTTTAATTTCTAAAGGAAAAATATGGGCTTAATCAAAGGGACTTCTATAGTTACCTTCAAATAAGACATTATACTGATTGTATTATTTAAATCAGAAAAAAAATGTACTTGCAGATGCAGGGATACTAAAATTGTTTCTATCATTGGGCAAGGCCCAATCATGTAATAAGATCATTTCAAAATTATATAAGGGATTTTACGAATCTGTACCAAACAAAACACTATATGTTAGATATAAATGGAAAAATGGAGGGAAATCTGAATATCTCAGATGAAGATTGGGGGAATATTTGTAAAACTCAATGGAAATGCAACAGCTCAGCCATGTGGAGAGAATTCTGTTGAAAAAAATGTTTTAAAGTCTTTCATCACACCATCACAGAAAATACAAAGATTAAAAGGCACTAGCTGCTGGAGAATGTGTAGGGAAAAAGTAGCTAATCCCTATCATGTTTTTGGGATTGCCAGAAATGAACCCCATACTAGAAAGCGATTAAAATACATTTAGATTCCATAATTGAGGTAAAGTTTGCATTCACTTGTGAATCTTTATATTTAGGTCATATCAATTTAAATAGATGAATAAAGACAAGAAACTGTTATTTATTCTTCTGGCAGCTAGTAAAAACTAATTACAAATAAATGATTACAATTTAGAGTCAACTATAGTTAAAGAATGGATTGATACAATGCACACTATAATTAATAGAAAAACTCTTTTTTAAGAACACTGATTGAATTGCCCTATGATTGACATGCCCTATGCCTAGATTTGTCATAATTTGTAAGTTTTAAATTTAATATTATGTGTCTAAATATATACCTTTTTTTAAAGGAAATCTTCTAAAGGATTAGTAGCTCCCTATGTTTTATTGTTTAGAGTTGTTATTGAAAATACAAAGCATATGCAAGATCTGTAAGTTTCTGTCTGTATAAGAATTTATGTAAGTTTGTATTGTATTTGTTGTGTTGTATTTGTATATGTATTTTCTTTTGGAAAAAAAGGAACATGTTCAGAAAAGGGGAGCTCTGTTTTTAATTATCTCTGTGCTGTTTATCTGACACTCTCATACAGATAAACCAGGATGTTTTTCTTTTTCCTTCCACCTTCAGTTTATTCTTTACTAATTTTTGATCAACATGGCAAGACCACAGAAGACCCCACACTACAAAAACCATCATGTGTTTCCTGGAAAAATAATCCTGAAAAATAAGATGTTAATCTCAGATGGTAAAACATGTTTGTGTGTTAGCTTTTTACAAAAAAATAAATAAATAAAAATTTACTCAACTTATGATTATTTTTTACATTTTTTTAATGATTTGTTTACCTCCTCAAAAAAAAAAGTTTCATGACAAATTACAAAAGACAAGTGCCCGATTTGCAACGGGGGGCGGGGCGGAGAATCACACGGAGGATCACGATGCCAGCTCAGCATCGTGGTGTCTGTCGGCCATCGGCCATCGGCAATGGACGATGGCATCCTCTATCGGCCCAACCCTACTGAAGATGCTCCACTAATTGATTGTTTATTATTGATACTGTACTTTCCAAATCCAACACTGTATCATGACTCTTAGGGCAAGACAAAAATGTTAAGAGATATTTGTTCCTAATTTACATAAGACTAAAATATCTAAACATAAAATATATAAGCGGGCTATTTCAAAGTAAATATCTGACCTGTTGTGTGAACCCTGCAGCTAAAAAAATCATATACAGAAAAAATGTATTACAGCTGACAAGAACATTTTTTTAGTTAAAGACATACCTTTATCAGGTGAGTATATTAGAAAGCAGAGCAGAAGAGCAGATCCAGATGCAGAAATACAGAGAATCACCGTCATTGTGTGTAAAGCAGAGAAACCTGAGAAACACAGACATCCATTACTGAACAAAAAAAGGTGCACAATTCAATATTATTGGTACACATAACAAGTATAAGTACAAACCTTAAGTATTTAAAATGGAAGTAGAGTACAAAAATGGCCAGAAACTACTAAATAATGAAGCAATGTATGACATGCCAGAAAATAAAGGAAAAAAAACTCATCGGACTCATGCAAGCTTTATTATGGCAAATGTACATTTACATGTGACTCACCCAGTCTCTCCAGCTGTACAGTAGCATTGGCTGATAAAACTCCAGCAAACACTTGACACATGTAAACTCCTTTATCCTCAGTTCTGACACTCTTCAGTCTGAGAGAGAAGTTTCCTTTGGGGATTTCAGCAGTGAAGAACTCAACTCTGCCTCTGAATTCCTCATGTGTTGCCTCTGATACAGTCTTATTTTTCTGGTAAAGCAGAACTGTAATATCTCCATCTTTATCTGTTTTCCTCCATGAAACCTCTTCAATGTGTTCAGGTGTGATGTGAGAGTCTACAGAGCAGTTCAGAGTCACGTCCCCATCAACATATGCAGAAACTAACTTTTCTGGGCCTGACACCAGCAAACGCTCTGAAGGAATAAAATTGGTTAATTTCACAATGTAATCTGATTTAGATTAGAAAAAGTGACTCTTCTTACCAATGTTTTTTATCTCAGCCACGGTTTCTCCAGAATCCTGCTGACTGTGAACTCTACACCTGTATTCTCCTTCATCTTGAGCTGTCAGATTGTCCAGGCGGAGGGAGAAGTTTCCATGTTGAATCTCCTCAGTAAAGAAATGAGCTCTATCATGATAATCCTGCTGCTGGACCTCTGCTCGACTTTCACCATCTTGATACAGATGAATCAGAGTCTCTGAGTCTGCTCTTCTCCATTCCACCTCCAGATCCTCCACTGGTAAAGCTTCATCAACATAACAGGGCAAAACCACTGAAGATCCCAGAGGAGCAGACAGAGGAGCAGAGGGGCCACGAACAACTAACCCTGTAAGTAGAGAGAGAAATAAAATGATGCACTGATCATTGCATGCATACAATAGACTATAAAAAGGATAAATAATTAGCACATAGAGGCAGCATGGTGGCTCAGTGGTTAGCACGGACGCCTCACAGTAAGAAGGTCGCTGGTTTGAATCCCGGCTAAGCCAGTTGGCATTTCTGTGTGGAGTTTTCCTGTTCTCCCCATGTTTTTGTGGTCTTCCTCCGGGTGCTTTGGTTTCCGCTAAGTGGATTGGATTAACTAAATTGTCCATAGTGTATGAGTGTGTGTGTTTGGGTGTTTCCCAGAACTGAGTTGCAGCAGGAAGGGCATGCGCTGTGTAAAACACATACTGGAATAGTTGGTGGGTAATTCCGCTGTGGCAACCCCAGATAAATAAGAGACTAAGCTGAAGGAAAACGAGTGAATGGATTAGAAAATATTGGAAACTGTAATCATTTTCTATATTCACTGAATGTATTATCAGTAGTAAAAGATTGCAGAGGAATAATTTCACTAAAGGTTAATGTGTCACATTTCAGATAACATCCTTCACAATTGTGCTCATAATGACACCTTGCTGACCTTATTGTCTTTTTGCCCAAGACAAATTTCCTCTCTGGGAAAATAAAGTCTATCTTATCCTATCTTATCCATGCCATAATGGCACAGTTCACCTCAATTAATCCCAAAAATATTTATGAGATTCTTTATTCATCTATGAAACACAAAAGCAGATATTTTTAAAAATGGTGGAAATTGGTAGACATTGACGTTAATAGAAGGACGAAAAATACTATGAAAGTCAGCAGCTATTGGTTTCTAACATTCTTTATAATGTCTTCTTTTCTGTAACGACAACTCTCAGACATTTGTTATGATTTTAGTATTTTTCAGTGGTCCAACATTCATGCAATCATTCATTTTCTTTTCGGCTTAGTTTCTTTTTTAATCTGGAGTTGCCACACCTGAGTGAACCGCCAACTTATCCAGCACGTTTTACACAGCGGATGCCTTTCCAGCCACAACCCATCAATGGCAAACATCCATACACATTTATTCACACATACCCATACACTATAGTTTATTTAGCTTACCCAATTCAGCTGTACCACATCTTTGGACTTGTAGGGAAAACCGCTGCACCCGAAGGAAACCCACGCCCAGTGTTGGCATGGGATGATAACTGTTTTCAAGGTATAACGCTGTTTAGTAAAGTCAAGGTTTTAAAATCGCCAACATTTTCTGTAATACCGTTCCAAAGGTATGAGTAGGATTTCTCTCTTATTTTTAGTTTTTTAAGACAACAGTATCTTCAGCTGACAAAATATCCAAAGATGCTGTTTAGAATTGTAAAGAAAGCACTGTTTTTAAAGCTAATGAAGACAGCAGAAGTCAATGACTTATTTTAATTATTCAGCCTGTCATGTTTACTGTTCAACACTATTATAAATCTTTTAAAAAATAAAATAAATTATTTTCAAAGGGGAAAAAGTGTTTGTTTTTTACCCAAACATGTAAAAATAATTTTTTGAACAGTGAGCACAATACCATGATACAGTGATATTTATTATAGCAGGCCCATGACTACACAAGGAGAACATGCAAACTCCACACAGAAATGCCAACTAACCCAGCCGAGGCTCCAACCAGTGATCTTCTTGTTGTGAGGTGAACGTGCCACCCACTGTGCCACCGCGTCGCCCTGGTGCAACATTTCTGTTTTAAAAATTATTTCTGTCAATATTCTATATAACATTCCAAGATACTGAATTCTGGGTTTTCATTAGCTGCAAGCCATAACCATTGAAACGGAAATACATACTTGAACTACAGTATATCAGTCTGTGTACTGAATCTATATAATATATGAGTTTCACTTTTTGAATTGAATTACTGAAATAAATCAACGTTTTAATGCTGTACTGATTTATTGAGATACACCTGTATATACAGAGCTCAGCATAAATGAGTTCACCCCTAAAACTTCTGTTTTAAATAAATATTTTTTATTGAATGAATGCATCAATATATTAGTACATACTGTATACATTGGATTACTCAGTACCAAATCCAAAACTGGAACTAATCACAAAACTTCAAATCATAGTGCAAAAAAAAAAAAAAATACACCCGAATTACTTTGTTGGGGGATAATATTAAATACAATTATAAAAAACATGAAAAATCAAGAGAAACACAAAACAGATACAATTTAGATGAAATTTTGTTGTTTGTCTTTATTATTATTATTATTATTCATTTATTCATTCTCTTTTCAGCTTAGTCCTTTTATTAATCTGGGTCGCCACAGTGGATTGAACCGTCAATTTATACAGCATATGTTTTAGGCAGAGGATGCCCTTCCAGCTGCAACCCATAACTGGGAAAATAAATACAATTATTATTATTATTATTATTGGGTGACGCAGTGGTGCAGTAGGTAGTGCTGTCGCCTCACAGCAAGAAGGACACTGGTTCAAGCCTCGGCTGGGTCAGTTGGAGTTTCTGTGTGAAGTTTGCATGTTCTCCTGCTGCATGCTCTGCATGGGTGCTCTGGTTTCCCTCACAAGTCCAAAGGCATGTGGTACAGGTGAATTAGGTAGGCTCAATATTGTCCACTGTATGAGTGTGAACGAGTGTGTATGGATGTTTCCCAGAGATGGGTTGCAGCTGGAAGGGCATCCGCTACATAAAACATGTGCTGGATAAGTTGGTGGTTCATTCCAATGTGGCAACCCCGGATTAATAAAGGGACTAAGCGAAAAGAAAATGAATGAATTATTATTATTATTGATATTATTTTTAATTACTTATTTGAATTCAAATGTATCTTTTTTAGATAATATTTCATCATATACATGTTATGTGACGAAACACCTATTTTAATCAATAAATAGTTTAAGGATTAAATTCACCCACACGACATTAACCCATATGACACATATAACAACACACTTGCAATGCCACCTAGTGATCATTCCAAGGTCCTACACTCATTTTCAAACCCCTGGTCGCCACCATAAATGCAAACTGCTTAGTCATTTCAAAACCTCAATATATTAAATCAAATGTATTTATATTTAATGTTAAAAAAATCCTTAAACTAAAGTTGAAGTTCAAAATTAATTGCCAATTCAAATAATAAATACACCCATTTTTTTAAACCTAGGGTGAATTCAGGTAATCTCTGGGACACTTTTTGCAATTTTGACTTCAGCTCTCTATTTCAATGTCTGTCTAACTAATTAGAACCACATATGAGACTTTTCTGAAATCTCTAAGATGTTTTCTAACCACCTAAGAAAACATAATATAGATATTATACTGAGAAGAGCCATGCCACACCTATTAGTATTTTTTTCAAAAACAAAAATTCTACCTGAATTTGATAATCTGGGACAGGTCACTTCGTAATCTGGGACATAATGTATTTGGGCTGAAAAAGTATATATTTGCCATATTTATGCATGCCAAACTCAATTTTACCAATTTTAAAAAAGTTTGTGTGTGTGTGTGAGAGAGAGAAAGAGAAAGACTGTGCAAGGGGTGTGTGTGTGTGTGTGTGTGTGTGTGTGTACAGAACATTGTACATTCCATCTTTGTAGTCAATAAATTTACAAAGTCTCTAAATGCATTTTTCTCCCAATTAAAGGACTGTCCCAGATTACCCAAATCATACTGTCCCAAATATGATTGATAATGTGGGACAACAAAAATGTTTAAAAGAAAACAAATCTAAAAAACATTTTCAACACTTTAATACATATTTTGTTATCTGAATAGATCACAAACATAATTTAATAACAATTGGGAACCTTGTCTTATTTATGACAGGTTTATATCCTTAACATTAATCTGGTCAGAATCCTATGTCACTGACCTTGTCATCCAATTTTGATGAGAGCTTCCTGATTGACAAGTGCCCGATAAAGGAAGGAAGCCTAACATCTTTTATTTTAAGGCTGATTTAAAAATTTATTTTGAAACTCTTAAAGGACTTTCAACTCGTAAAGCGACCAGAACTAAGAATATACTTTAACTCCTCTTCTCTATGGTAATATTATGTATATCCTGTTATTTGTTTTATTTTTCTTTCTTTTGTCACGCGTTATGCTAAAATATGTAATGTTGTAAGAAATGTCATGTATTTGACAGGAAATGTTCAGAAAATACATTAAAAAAAAAAAAAAAAGATTGACAAGTGCCCGGCCTCCCTCTATGGAACACCGCAATGAAGTCATGTGAATTTACACACATGAAGTCCATGCTAAATTCATAATAAAAGTCCTGTTGCCTGAATTTTGTTAGAACAGAAATAAACACACAGAAGCTTAGGTGTCCCATATTACCCAATGTCCCAGATCAGCCAAATTCACCCTACAATTAAAATGATTTGGCAGTAATAAAGTTTTCAGCAAAAATATAAATTTTTATCAAATATTTTTGTTTCATCACCAAAGACATGGTGTGGAAAGGGAGTTGGTTTTAGCCCAAACTAAATGACGCAGTGTGTATTTTTTTATAACAGCCATGTCAGAAGATGCTTCCCATATCATGATCCAAGATGATAATGCAAAAAAGCTCGCACAGTAAATGAAGGCGCCATTTTCACCGAAATATGCATCTTTCAACACGATTAGCAATGAGCAAAAGATGACATCTCACCACAACTCAACATTAGCACTTGTATATTTATGCAAGAAATATCCTTTACGTACCATCAACGATCTTCAGAATTACTGACATCAAAACAATCTTCGGCTGATGCATCTTTAGATATGTGAAATTAAACAAAACGAGCATCTCTAAATGACTGGAAATATCACTGCTGCTGACGGACAGAGATGCTCCGCGATGCGGCACGATGAACGCTTTCCAACATCGGTTTAGGTTTCTGTTTCAAAATGACACAAGGAGTGGGGCGATTCAGATGCTTTTTAACTGTAACGTTACTGTAGACGCATAAAGCTGTACACCAAACACACCAGCTTGATAACTTTAGCACTGTATCCCACAGGAAAATAATCAGACAATAACCAAAGCATTGCCAATAAATCTACTGCAATTAAAAGAGCCATAAGCAACACAATGAATATGCATGCATGCTTGTAAAGGCTAGATATACAATTGTGACATTAAATATCACAAAAAATCAGATATTAAGTCGAACTTTCTGTGTTGGCACCAAACTCAGCAACATACACCGTCAATGCATCTTTGGATTAAACTTGCCTCACAATATCCTTGTAAAAATAATGACAAAATCTCAAATAAAATATTTTTACAGTTCACTTGCAGGTTTGCAGTCCCTTACATCAGTGGTTCCCAACCTTTTTTTTTTTCCCTGAGACCCCCTTTTCTTTTGGAAAATATCTTATGCCCCCCTCCACATTTAATGATATGATGGCTCATATAAATTTTTAGCTATGACAACAAATGTTGTTTTCCAACAAACGGTTGCTTTGTCTCACCAGCTCCACCTGGATGATGCAGCAGCAGCCACATGACCACATCCCCAGTGTGCTCACTACAGGCCAGCTATAGGTGGAGGAGAGACAGTGATAGAGCCAATTCAGTGGATGGGGATGACTAAGGCCATGATCAGTAAGGGCCGATGGAGGGAGTTTGGCCAGGACATCAAGGTTACACTTCTACTCTTCATGAGAAGTGCCATGGGATTTTAAATGACCACAGAGAGTCAGGACGTCGGCCAAAGCTTTTGCTTTGGAATAAGATTATTTTACTATCCCAACAAGTCAAAATCTCTAAGCAAAAAAGGCACTTTCGCAGTTTAATGTGCAAGAGCTTTAAGGATTTAAATAAGATCATAATATTTAAGTTCAGATAAAAATTTGTTGCAACCTACAACCACTAACATTCCACTAACATTGCAAGCACTAGAATAGAAACTACCACCATTTACAATAACAGAAAATATGATGGTTACCATCAGAATAAAAGGCGCATAAATAAAACAGAAATTCTGAAACACTCAAAAATAAATAAATTCACATTTTTATAACAATCCAGTTGTATAAAAAGCTGTACATCTGTCAGTTTATGGTCATATAAGTAACAACTATAAAAAGAGACTTAATGAACCATTTGTATTAGTTTTTTTTAAATAAATCAAATTTATATATATATATATTAGTTTATATATATATATATATATATATATATATATATATATATATATATATATATATATATATATATATATATATAAACTAATTCAAATGGTTCATTAAGTCTCATTTTGTAGTTCATACACATGAGGAACACATTTTTGCAGAGTGTAAAGACCAAAATAGTTTAAGTCTTTTTGCATTCAAAGACGTGTGGGTAAAGTCTCCATTTCATGATCCTCTGTTGTGCTCTGTGGACAAAATAAAGTATTGTTATTTGTCAGCTGCACATCTGAACGCCACACTGATGGCAACACTAATCCAGCTGATCATCTGATATATAATATTAGTATATCACCTCATGCTGAAAGCTTCGAGGGCAGTTCCTTTGACTGTGTGTAGATCTGTATTAGAAAACAAAACTACTGATTTAACATTGATCCATAAACAGCTGAATGTGTGTTATATGCAGTTATACTTCAGGGCAGTTGAATGCTTGATTCTGATTGGCTGATGAACATACTAAAGTGTGTAATTATTTTCATATAAACACACAGCTAAAGTAGTTCCAGCAGGTTGTGAGTGCATTACAGCGCTTTATCACTATGAATGATTTCAGTCACTTCATCCATACAAGAGAAAACACAACAGAAGGTTTTGGATGAGATGTTTGAGGAACTAGTGCTACACACAGGAGCAGTTTGAGAACAAAAACCTGACACAGGTCTGAAATAAATAATCTGAACATGGGCTTTTAACAGTTAGGTCTGGGAACTGTAGTATAAATCGAATTGCTGGCTTTGTTAAATTATGTGAAATTAAATAAATTAAATTGAATTAAATAATTCAACAACCAATTCAACCAGTCGCCAAATATTCCTTATGTATAAAATCAATCATGCATGCACAGCAGACACATTCATGAGAATTTTGTTAAGTAAACATCTGAACTTACCCTTTTCTAAGAAACTTCCCTATAAAAGGAGACAACAAAAGAGACAAAATAGTTAATTAATAAATAAATGTTAATAAATGACTGATCAAAATTAAAATCACATTATGCAAAAACTATAGTTAATAAAATGGAAAATAAAGTTACTGTAATGGAAATTCATTTTTAGATGAGCTTTATATGTTAGAAACTTGTCTAAGACTCATTATTACATGTGTGTGTATCTGTGTTCTCCATATGTTCATCATAAAACCTATGTGTACATTTTTATAGATAACTATATTTCTTTAGGTGAAAGCTTTTTCATTATCCTAAGAGGGATGTGTGGTTGTTATGAGCATATCGCACAAACAGCAGAAGACGCCTGACGTAATTGTAGATGAGGCCTTATTGGGAGTTGACCTCGTAAGCAGTACAAACTAGATAAAAGGGTGAACACACTTGGCTTTAGTATCTCACTCTGCAGAAACTGTTGTTGCTGTATGACTGTGATCTTCTTTATAAAGAATAAAACTTGTAAAAGACATCCCGGGTAAGACTTTGTTTCTTGACCACTGAGAGAGCCTCCTTAGAGAAAATAGCCACTACAGTTACATTCATTGTTTTTTGAATGTATATTTTAATGAATGTTTGACCATTAATAAAAATTATGAGACAGTGATCTCTGCTCCAATGTATTTATTTATTTATTTATTTATTTATTTATTTGTCTATTTATTTATTTATTTATTTGTTTGTTTGTGTATTTTGAATATATTGTCTAGGTTGGTCAAAACAGTACAGTACTTACAGTAATTTAAAGTGAGTTTATGTATACAAATTCAAAACACTACATACAGTAAGGATTACAGACAAAAAAATCAATGGCCCATCATAATATATTATCTTGTCTTATGATATATTTTGAATCTAAAAATGTTGTAAAGAGCCCCTATTATGGGTTTTTGATAATGACCTTCCATGCAGTGTGTAAAACAGCAATATACAGCTGAGGTATCAATCTGAAAATGCAACATGTTTAAAACTATTGATTCTTTAGTGAGGTATTGCAGGTATATACTCAAACTAAACTTCTCTTTCTATTGCAAATGTTAATGTAGCCTATACCTGCTTGTTTTGTTTTTATAAATATTAGAATTATCATGCATTTTATATGTTTTTACAATGTGGATGTCATAATTGCAAGATTTTGGTAGCCTATCATTTTGATTGTTAATTATTCAGCGTATACAGAAAGAAAACTAAAGTCTCTGTTCATCATGTTGGTCAAGTTAACCCTATATATAAGCTACTTATATCCTCTGGACACTACTTTTGTGTTTAATAACTGCTACTTATGTTTTTATGGCAGCTGGCATACAGTGTTTTGGTGCATTAGCCTGTTTATTGGTGACAGGAAACCCACTTCAGTCCATTCGTGCCCCCTACTGGACAGAAGTGTGTATCGTAATGCATGATGAATGGTGACATCAATAATAAATCAAACATAAAAAACTAATATTAAACAAACATTTTATTCTAAATAATTACTTATGCAACCTTATATTTAAAAACCAATAGCTTTCTATTCATTTTATTGCTTAATAAACCTTATAATTTGCAGGAGCATTTATTAGCATTAGCTTTTTAATATGATTAGCATAATTTATTTTCATTATTCAACAGATGTAATTCCTTTATTAATCACATTATTTCAGTTTCCTAAGCTTTGCAACAACCTGGTTCATGACAAATAATGATCTTGTTCATATATGCTCAAAAGACTTTTACGTTGAAATTACTTCCTTTTAAAGTGAAATAACTTCCTTTTACACTGAGAATTCATGGATATACACATGAAATTACTTTCATTCAGGGCTTGACATTAACTTTTTTTTATCACCAGCCACTGTGGCTAGTAGTTTTCCACCGTTACTAGCCACTCTCTGGGCTCTATTTTGACAGTTCATGCGCAAAGCGCAGGGCACAAATGCTTTCAGGGCGTGTCAGAATCCACTTTTGCTAATTTAATGATGGAAAAAGGCGCTTTGCGCCGTGGCCCATGGTCTAAAAGGGTTGAGTTTATTTTCTTAATGAGTAATAGGTGTGTTTTGAGAACAAACCAATTAGAGTCTCATTTCCCATTCCCTTTAAGAGTCAGTTGCGTCGTGCCATGGCACATTTGCTATTAACATGACGTAAAGTAAGTGGAAGTGGAAAAACTGAGCATTTCACTAGCAAGAAAACAGTTAAACAGAGCATCTACAGCGCGAGAATGAGAGATAAGGCATCTCATAATCTAGTTTTACTTTCGCTCTCGTGGATAGAGAAACATTGGACATCAATTAGCCTATAAATAATTAATTTCCTTTGTTAAGCGCAAAGATTTGTTTCAAAACTATTTTTAAATTCAGTTCTAATTTCCAGCAAACGAATAAATGAACAATATTAACCAAGTGTCGTCAAAAACTGAGTTATATCCTAATACACATGCTTTGCTCCATATGGTCTGAAACCTGACAGGTGGACAAATCTAAGCTTGTTTTTAATAAAACAAATCTAAATATAAATATAATAAATAATACTGCTAATAATAATAATAACATTATACAAAAGCCTCCCAGGATGACGAAGGCATGAAGGCAGTGGTTTTTAAATTTATGTAGGCTAGAAATTAATATGCTTTGTAATATTTTAATCCTTTATATTTATATCATATATATATATATCCTTATTATATCCTATATATATCCTTAATATTTGAATTCTTTTTCATATGTAAAGATATTTGGGTATTTCTCTACATCTTGTGTGTATTAAGCAGTGTGTAAGTGAGGTGCACAACGAACGCTGGACAATAGACCAGGTTTGTTCTGGTCTAAAGAATAGTTTCTCAAAATAGCAACACGCCAGCAACGTGCCTCAGAACGCCTTCCTTTTTAGACCAGAACGCCTATGGGCGCACATATGAGCGCAAATGCAATTGCTATTTAAACAGCTTGGCGCAATATGTCAAAACGACTCTTGCGGTGAGCTGAAACTAGCAAATAACAATTGTGTCGCGCCTTGAGCCACATTGCGCTGGGTGTATGATAGGGCCCTCCATTTTCACAAGCCACAGCTTTGTTGTTGGGAAAATGTATTCTATATGCATAAATTTGACTTTGGCATGCTTTATTTACTTCATTTAGATTTTGTGTTTTTTTCACTTGAATGGTTCAAGCGCAAGCGACAATAACTGCTGCTGCTTACAAAGAATCTCGAGCCCTTGAAGGACTGTAGGTGCATGAGCATCGCACTAGTTTCGTTTCCAGGCACAGTTGCTTTGAGTGAGGAAACGGTGTTACACCATATTCTGTGACCATCGAAATCTGTGACCCAGGGGGGTGGCTGCGTAAACTACGCAAACTGCACATATGCCTATATAGTGGTGGAACTATGACGTCACCTTGTAGGCGAATCAGCTGCTAGCATAAAACTGGTTCCCTCTATAAAATCCCTATAGGATTTTCCCATAGGCTTTTCGAAGACTGGAAATAATAACTCTGGGCTCTATTTTGACTTTCCATGCAAAGCGCAAAACGCAGGGCGCAAATGCTTTCAGGGCGTGTCAGGACGCGTTTTTGCTAATTTAAGGACGGGAAATCTGCCTTGCGCTTCGGCGCATGGTCTAAAAGGGTTGAGTTTATTTTCTTTATGAGTTATAGGTGTGTTTTAAGAATAAACCAATTACAGTCTCATCTCCCAGTCCCTTTAAGAGCCAGCTGCGTCGCGCCAAGAGCGCATTCGCTATTTACGGGACGCAAAGTAAGTCTAAGTGGAAAAAATTTGCATTTCACAAGCAAACAGTTAACAGTTGACAGTTTTTTTAACAGAAAACTCTTAAACAGAGCATCTGCTGCGTGAGAATGAGAGATAATGGATCACTTTCACTTTCGCTCTTGGATAGGGAAACCTTTACGCACAGACATCAATTAGTCTATAAATAAATAATTCTGTTTGTTAAGCGCAAATATTCATTTCAAAACTATTTCTAAATTCAGTTCTAATTTCCAGCAAACAAATAAATGAATAATAATAACAAAATATGCTCAAAAACCTGAGTTATATCCTAAAACACATGCTGTTCCCATATGGTCTAAAACCTGACAGGTGGGCAAATCTAAGCTTGTTTTTATTAAAACAAATATAAATATGGATATAATAAATAATACAGCTAATAATAATAACATACAAAAGCAAATTGTTATGAATGAACTGAAAAAGCCTCCCGAGATGAAGAAGACATAAAAGCAGTGATTTTTCATATTTATGTAGGCTAGAAAATAATATGTTTTGTAATATTTTAATCCTTTATATTTATATCCTTATATCTATTCTTATTATATACTATATATATCCTTAATATTTACACTTTTCATATGTAAAAATATTTGCCTATTGCTCTCTTGTGTGTATTAAGCAGTGTGTAAGCGAGGCGCAACTCTGCACTGGAGTTTAGACCGGGTTTGTTTTGGTCTAATGAAAAATCTATTATAGTTTCTCAAAATAGCAAAGTGCCAGCAGTGCGCCTCAGAACACCTTACTTTTTAGACCAGAACACCTATGAGCGCACAAATGAGCGCTAATGCATTTGCTATTTAAACAGCGTAGCGCAACGCCTCAAAACCACTCTTGCACCAAGCTAAAACTACCAAAAGACTACTACACCACGCCTTGCGCCACACTGTGCCGGGTGTATGATAGAGCCCTCTGTGTTCAAACACTGTTCATTACACTTACACGTTTTGTCTAACCGGATAATCTTCACACGAAAATACAACTTTGAGCACTTTTGGATCTTAAATGCAAATGCAAAAACCGAAAAGCTAACATTAGGCTATAAACAAACAGACTACAGAGCCCTCGGGGTGCTCGCCTGTGAAGTCAGCACCACCCTGCTACAGACAACTTATCAAGTTCAATTTTAGAAATATAGTCCATGAAAAAGAGTTCATCTCTCTGTTTATTATATTATAAACCAAACTATATGTTATAAACAAATAAATTTGCAAAAAAACGTATAGACCTACATGCTTTTTGGATCGTTTTTACGTGGGAAATACAAATCTGTTTTGCTTTACGGTTGTTGTAAAAACTGTATGTATAAATGTGCCTGTATAGTATTATCATTAGACATATTTAAACAAGTTTATCGCTCGCGTGCACACAGCCTGCTTACCTTAACAGACGACAGAAATGAGGCGTGAGGAACAAGGCTTTCAATTGCCTGCAAGTTCCATCATGAACACAGAACAACATTTAATATTATTTTTATGTCACAAAGTACAGCGAAAAGCAGCCCATACAGTCACATATGCTAACGTTATACATTTTATGGAGGAGTGATCACATTATCACATTATCACATGATCACATTAAAATGACAGTTAACATGCATGTATTTTTTCACATTTATTCACACGTTTGCATTACTGAGAGCATATCTTCATAACATCATTTATCAAAATAAATAATTCATTCAATTTGACAGTTTTTACATGTGAAGGAATTATCGTCACACAATATGAATTACCAATTAGAAAAATACTAAACTATAAAATGCTATTCATGAAAATACTTGAATAACAGACAAATCCAAATGCCCAATGCAAGCAAGCTGCACTCAGATTCAGTTTAGCTCGATGACGTATAATGTCTCCGACACTGCCTGTAATCCCATTTAGCAACTTGATAGCAACAGTCTTTTTAAAAAAGCATATCCGAATTTAAAAAAATCAAGAGTGTGCTGTAACTGATGTGTTTTATGTCATAGAATAAAACGTGAAAGTATCTTGAGTTTGTGTCAGCCAAAAACCTTATTTAAGCGATTTTACTGAAATCCTATTCAAAAAACCCTTTGACTTTGGGACAAAGGAAACCGGAACTGCTAAAATGCTAATTTGCCTCCGGGTATTTGAATACAAATTGACGTCATAGTTCCTCCACTCTATTAAGCCAACGATGGCAAAGTGTAGGTGTAACAAGATGATTTGCAACGATACTTGCATCAGCTGGAGTAGCCACTACCATTTACGTTAACAGACATAGACGTCACAGGAGTTTGTGTTGATAAAGTGTGAGCAGCCTGTAATTCCAACTCTCGCATGCGCACTTTTATATTTGCATCAATTTGATACATTTTAATCTGATGCTTTAAACCATCCTGTCTTGCTTGAGCTCAATCTTCTTATTCAAGTTGTAATCGCGCTAAACGAACCTTTAAACGCCAATCTGAACAAAATTCAGGTGATGCCTCTGAAGAAAGAGAAACTGGTTCAAACTTAGGCATGGAAAAAGGTTGACATACCTCCTCATTACCCACATTCCCTTGTATAGTCAAATCATCGACCCATACTTGTGAAGAACTTTCTGCATCCACTAATGATCCAGCAGCTTGAGTACCCACTGTTACAGGAAAGATACCTTTGTCAATAAGAAAAGCAATTATTCACGCCTTTATCTCTGCTTTATGCTGTTTTAACAACAGGAATTTCAAAATGTTGAGCAATCAAAAATAAATCGTTTTTACGACACTTCTAATTCCTCAACACTAATTAATCTATGAAATTATTTAAATCAAAAGTTGCCATCTTTCAAAACATATGTTGTGAGCAAAATTTACAAAACAAACACACAGCCCGATTTTAACCAGAAAACTTACTACCAGCTAGTCTTCAGAGGGTACTGTTTAAGAGATTGCTCTCTCCCCCGAAAAACCTCCAAAAAATAAATAACTAAATTAATAAAGAAAAAAAAAAAAGAAAAAAAACAGTCAGCCGTAGCCAGACTGGTGGCTTAAGCCTGATTTATACTTCTGCGTCAAGTGACCGGCGTAAAAAAAAAGAAAAAAAGGACTGCTGTATGCGTTTCTTCTCTGCTTTTTTGCTTTTCCTGAACACTTCCGGGATGTACAAGTGGCTCAAACTCGCTCATTTTGAGGCAGGAACCGGCGGACGTGCAACAACTTTAACTGTGAGGTAAACACAAAACAAAACTTTCCATCCGGAGCTCCTTCACGGTAGTCCTCACACTTGTAAACAATCGCTCGCTCCATTCGCGCGGCTCTCGGTCCCGCCCAGACTCGTCAGCGCTACCAAGCCGACCAATCGCAGAGCTTACGATACGCGTCGTTGCGACGTGTAGTTACATTTTTTGAGAGGTGCATGTCAGTGACGGCCACGGCAAAGGGCTATGCGTCAGCGCCGTAGCCTACGCCGGTGTTTGACGCAGAAGTATAAATCAGCCTTCACTCACCCAGGCATGCGTCGGTAAACAATTTACTCACCACATAAGCTAATTACTGAAAAACATTTTAAGAATTTAATTCATTCGGGACAAGCTCCCATTTTTGTTGCTAACCCCTTCCCCAGACGAGCCTTAAAAAACGAGTTCGTAACACACCCCAGTGACAGCTCATATACCTTTATCTCTGAGAGTGTATGGGTCAATGATGCTTATATTCGGCACAAATCCATCAATTTCTCCTTTCTGGCTGTTCTTTCTGTGAATGAATGATGTAGAAGCACGGTCATGCCTGTTTCCTCGTTGGTTAGTAACGCTTTATTTCATTGCACAACAATAGTTTATCAGGCTTTTTGGCTAAAAATAGAGAAATTGAATTAGTTATTATTAGATTATTTGTAAGTTTCACCTTTCCCGCTGTGCATGAACTAAGCTGTTGAAAGGTCAGCGTATGAGGCGGCTAGGCTGAGCTAGCTTTAATTTTGATTAAATTATTTTCTAATCTGTTGCCTATTAAGTCTTGAATATACCCTTGTAACGCATACAGCAGTCCTTTTTTTCTTCTGGCTTTCCCGGATATCTCACCTGTTCGCCAAAAATTGCTAAATACATCGCTGGCAATGCCTAACACCGGCGCATACACATTGTAATAAACAAGCCAAGCACGAAAGCTTGACCGAAGTAGCAACAGTAACTAAGGAGGGCGGGGCTTAGCGAAGGGTCAATTGGGAGGAAATTAATGCTAACGGAAATTAACAGTATAAGTTATTATATAAAAACAGTTAACCTGCAGACCTATAGTATAGGTGATATCTGTGTGTACAAGTGTAATATCTGAACCTGCATTAAAAATAAAGTAGCAGACACACACTTTTCTCTGTTCTCCTTTACTGGCAGGCACTTTTTTCCAGGAGTTACCAACTTCATACTCGTTGTTAGACCCTGCCCTCTAGCGGCTACTCAGTTCAGTAGACAACAACTGAAGCTTTATGAAATGTTATAAAGAGTTCAGAATTGAGTTCAACACTTACCAGCAGCTCTTCTATAAACCAGTTTCAGCACAGAGATTCAGCTCAAAGGACGAGGTGGTGTTGATCCATCAAGTGTTTTTTGCACTGAGGCACATTACATTATATCATGACTGAGTTAATCTTTTTACTAAAGTATTAATGTGGTCTAAAACTAAATTATGAACGGGATGAAATTAAAGACAATTATGAGAAATGTAACAGCTTTATTTTGAAGTTTAAAGTCTTCAAGACTATACAGTCAACATACTGAACTGATGCTCATTTAAAATATTTTATACATTTACTGCTGTTGCACAGATTTGGCAGACAGTTCTGATAAACTTCACTGTTCGCTAAAACAGTAAACAATATGTGGAGACATCAGAACTGAAAAACCAACACAAAACATGTTCAGTTTTCTAATTAAACACAAAGATTTATATAACATCTTTAAATGATAAAGTACACTCTGCACAATCTTTACTATATTTTTAAATAAACAAACAATTTTTGGGGGATTAATTGAATGTAAAGCAACTGATCTTTACATGAAGAAATCACATATAACACAATACAGATATCAACATTTGAAGTGGATCAACAACTTTAACCAAAGTTGTCCTAAAACTGTTCAACAAACATGCATTCTTGTCTTAAATCAAATTCTGAAAACCATTTGATCCACTTCAAATTGAGACAGCCAGAGAGAGATGCTTCCACTTGAAGACATGGAATGATCAGATCATGAGACATTAATTTTAGCTCATTTTAAATATTACACAAGTAAATTTTTAATATTAAACTAATCTAACTGCATAGACACTAAAGAACATGGTGAAACAATTCTTTAACTGTTCTGCCATTTGCTAGAATGGAAAATGTGATGAATAAATTATTTAGAACAATGTCATAATAAAATACATTAACATGAACAAAACATGACTACTGATCAATGATGCTGTAGCCTCAAAATTGGTCAAATTAAAGTCTCATTTCAGTCTCTGTGAAACAGCAGAATCAGGTATGGATGGTCTCCATTTCACAATTCTGTTGTGCTCTGTGTACAAAACAAAACATATTTATTAGTCATCAGCACAACTGTAACTCCACACTATTATGACAACCCTTACTGCATACTGCAGATCAGCTTATACAACATATATAATATTGCTGTGTTACCTCGTGTTGTGGTCTTTGGGAGGAGTCACTTCGACTATCTGTTGATCTGCATTGGAAAACGAAACTACAGATTTACACAGATACATATGCAGCTGAATGTGTTTTATGCATTTATACTACGAGGGCTGCTGAATGCTTAATTCTGATTGGCTGATGAACATGTTAGGTACATGTTGTTAAGGCACAGCTAAAGTAGTTCGGCAGGTTTTGAGTACATTAGAGCTCCACATCACTACGCTGAATGATTTTGGTTATTTCACAGATACAACAGTCAGAAATCACATCAAAACACAACTGAAGGCTTTCAAATGAGATGTGTGAGAAACTAATAAGCTAGTTTCGCTACACACAGAAGCAGTTTGAGGACAAAATTCTGAAATACAACACCTGAACAGTGTCTTCATTAGGTGTGTGAACAGTTGTAGAAGTGGAATAATTGACTGTTGAATTATTTGTAACTAATGCACACCCCATACTTGTCTCAGTTTTCCAATATTCAACAACCTGTTGTGAGTTGTATATGTATATGCATATAATCATACATGAAAGCTGCGTCAAGTAAAAATCTGAACTTACCCTGATGTAAGAATCCTCCCTAAAGTATGTGACAAGAGACAAGAGAGACAAAATAGTTAATAAAGAAGTAGTATATGTTAATAAGCAATTGGTCAAAGTTTGTTCATTTTCAAACCGCAATATGGAAACACTGATCTCTGCTCCAATATTTATTTATTTTATTTTTTAGGAGTTTAAATATAATGTCTAGATCAAGAGTACAGTATTTACAGTACATTACAGAGAAACAAATTAGCGACCCACCTTATACTTAATGCTAGATTAGCCGATGATCAAAATTATGGGCCCTATCATACATCCGACGCAATGTGACGCAAGACGCGACGCAATAGTTGTTTGCTAGTTTCAGCTTGGCGCAAGAGTCGTTTTGACGTTTTGCGCCACACTGTTTAAATAGCAAATGCATTTGCGCTCATATGTGCGCCCATAGACGTTCTGGTCTACAAAAGCAGGCATGTTTAGCGCGTTGCTATTTTGAGAAACTATAGTAGTCTGTTTTTTAGACCAGAATAAAGCCGGTCTATTGTCCAGCGCAGAGCGCGTCAGAAGTGCGCCTCGCTTACACACTGCATAATACACACAAGATGTAGAGCAATACGCAAATATCTTTACACATGAAAAAGAATTAAAACATTAAGGATATATATAGGATATAATAAGGATATATATAGGATATAAATATAAAGGATTAAAATATTACAATACATTATTTTCTAGCCTACATAAATTTAAAAACCACTGCCTTCATGCCTTCGTCATCCTGGGAGGCTTTTGTACAATGTTATTATTATTATAAGCAGTGTTATTTATTATATGCATTTTTATATTAGTTTTATTAAAAACAAGCTTAGATTTGTCCACCTGTCAGGTTTCAGACCATATGGGGCATAGCATGTGTTTTAGGATATAACTCAGGTTTTTGAACACTTCGTTATTATTGTTCATTTATTCGTTTGCTGGAAATTAGAACTGAATTTAGAAATAGTTTTGAAACAAATATTTGCGCTTAACAAACGAAATTAATTATTTATAGGCTGATTGATGATTGTGCGTAAAGGTTTCCCTATCCATGAGAGCAAAAGTGAAAGTAGATCATTTATCTCTCATTCTTGCGCTGTAGACAGGGCCGGTTTAACCAATGGGCCTTATAGGCACAGGCCCAGGGGCCCGTGCGCACTAGGGGCCCCTGCGAGGGGGGAGAAAAAAAGACAATTTCGGAGTGTCTTTTTTGGCTAAATGCAAATAGCGCATCTAGTTGGAATAAGCTATTCAGGGTTTACGCCCATCGATGCCTGATTGATAGAGACAACATGAGTAAAGAGCTGGTAATCATTACAGCTGCAGTGGCCAACATTGAAAGGCACAAAGCATCATCTTTTGATGCGATTAATCATAAACTCGGTTCGAATCCACCATCAGCTGAACTCGTGCTACTTTTTTTCTCCCCATTACATATCAGATTGGAAATATATTTATTTTTAACAGGAAGGAAACATTTTTTAAAAATAATGCAAATGTGATATAAAGTCACAAGTGTCTCGTGGGTATTTAATAATGTTTAGCCTTATTATTATAGGTGCCTCCCTCTCTGCAAAAACTATATTGCTCAGACAACTGTATTTCCTCTGAGCAAAAAAATCGCGATCACATATTAATATTATTATTATATTTAAACTGCCTTTTTTTCGTTAACTAAACAGAATGCTGTAATTGGTCAAGCGCTGAGCGGACTTTAGTGTAACGTTATATCTGTCATAGATCAAAAATGAGTGGACAAGTGGATTTAGCAAACGCGAGAGAAAGAGGAGAGGAGGCATCTTTATTGAGGCATTTTCCATACACACCATCTTTAAACAGACCCATGATCAGGAGAATGGGGGTACAGAAGAAGACGTTATGGTAACTTGATGAGTAGCTAGCATTAACACCAGGCTGAGGAGGCTAACGCCAGCGCAGCGCGGACTGGATTCATCGTGTTAGAGACAGACAGAAAAGAAGAGAGAGAGGGAGAGGGGGAGAGAGAGAGAGAGAGAGAGAGAGAGAGAGAGAGAGAGAGAGAGGCCCAGAAGAGGAGAGAGACGGGAGAGAAGAGGTATAGTGTGTGTGATTTCGGATACTTTTAGGTTTATAATCAAGTCTTCATCACGAGAAAAGTAGTGAAAATACAGGGAGAGGAGGAGACAGTAAATCAGTGTTTGTATTATTAAAGACTCAGATTCATAGAACTCAGATTCATAGAACTGTATTAGAGAAGCATTGTGCGTTATATGCCATGGCAATAATATGCTTTATAAGTTTGTAAAAGCAATACATTAAAATACCCTTAAAAAAATAAATAAATTAAAAAAAAAAAAAAATATATATATATATATATATATATATATATATATATATATATATATATATATATATATATATAGATATATAGTTTTATTATTACTTTTATTCAATGCTTTGAAAAATAAGTTAAATCTTTGTAGACTATAGATACATATGTACTATATATCATTTATTTAAATATGTGGGCAACAAATTATAGATTCATTTTATTTAAAAAATATTATATTATTCTTATTTTTTAAATTCAACTATAGGGGTGCAGCCAGGTAGGGGGCCTTACAAGACAATGTGCCCAGGGGCCCCTGAGTTCTTAATCCGGGCCTGGCTGTAGATGCTCTGTTTAACTGTTTTCTCTCTAGTGAAATTCTCAGTTTTTCCACTTACACTTACTTTGCGTCATGTAAATAGCGAATGCGCTTATGGCGCGACGCAGCTGGCTCTTAAAGGGAATGGGAGATGAGACTCTAATTGGTTTATTCTCAAAACACACCTATAATTCATTAAGAAAATAAACTCAACCCTTTTAGACCATGCGCCACGGCGCAAAGCGGATTTTTCCGTCCTTATATTAGCAAAAGCAGATTCTGACACGCCCTGAAAGCGTTTGCGCCCTGCGCTAGGCACTTTGCGCACGGACCGTCAAAATAGAGCCCTGAGTGTGTATCCTAATACTTTAATACATTAGTAGTTTGTGATGTTTTTTATATGAGTAACTGGCTTCAGACCACTTCTTGACTGAACATTCATAAAATTTCCACAGACCTTCATTATATTAAAATTATTAATATGATAAAACAATATTATCAGAATAGAGGTCACAAATAAATGAAGGTGAGAAAATTATGCCAAAATAATTTTAGGGGTGCAAACTAACAATATAGAAAACATCTTACAGAGGGACGATCTCGAAATTTAAGTTAAAGTCTCGTGTATTTAAATGCTCTCTGTTTATTGGTCTGTCTCCCTATTTTCTTAGATATTTCTTTTGATATTCATGTCTGCTGTGTGTCATGTACTGTAGTAAAAGCAAAAGTTTGTTTGTTTATTGCCAAATCAGCAATTTATAGCTGTTTTATGGCAAGATTCATAATTCAATAAGGGATGTTTAAAAATTTACTTTACAAATAATTTTAAATTAAACATATTGAATGTTTTTTTTCATGTTAATGAATGATAAATAAATTAACTGTTGTTAAAGCAATAACATCAACAAAAAAATGATTGAAAAGCAAAAGATATTAAAATATACTTACAGTAAGCATGCATTTGCAACAGCAGCCAATACAAGACAAAAGCAGATTCAAAAGGGAAGACGATGACTCTCAGATCCCCAATGGCACGCTCTCCATTTACTGAAATATTACAAATACAGAAGACTTATGAGAAACATGCATGCAGAATATTTCACAACACAATGGTAAATTATTTCATATGTACTGCATAATCTATAACCAATTTGTTCTGCTTATTTTCAGCATGGTTTTTACACAATCAGATCAAATGGTTGTTATTGTAAAAGATTGTTCGAGGTTACAGAAGTAACCCTTCGTTCCCCGAGGAGGGGAACGGAAGTGCCATCGAGTAGATTAATTGAATCCACGAAATGGAAGGATTCGGATCAGAAGCCGCTTGTCTGGAGAGTATTGAACGGGCCAATGAATGAAATTAATTGGCAGCGTAAGCTTGCGCAGGTGTGCTGCATCGGCAATTATCCCAGCATATAAGCACACCTGAAGCCAGCAGACGCTATCCTTTTAAGCTGACTTTTAAACAGCTAAGGGACAGTCATTGTGGCGACGGAGTATGGCACTTCCGTTCCCCTCCTCGGGGAACGAAGGGTTACTTCTGTAACCTCGAACTTCAGTGCCATAGAGTGGATTAATTGAATCCACGAAATGGGAGAAGTATGGAAAGCACCATAATGACTGCACCTTACCAACGCCCCCGATGAGGGGATTGTCAAGCAAGCGTGACGCACCCGCATCATGGGAGGCGCGGTCCTCCAACGTGTCCCTGGCCCTAATTTATCCTACTTCAACAGAAGTTTTACGGATTTAGATATATTTTTTGGGAAGTCGTGAGCATCTAGATAATTCTAGGAAAATACGACAGTACGTTGGGAAGCGTGCAATCCCGATAGGGAGGACGCTGCGGAGGCCATCCGTTACCCAAGGGGGGATAAATGGCAGAAATTACATATGGACTAGCCCTAAAAAGGGGGAGTACGCATAGCAAAAGAGTGGTTAGCGGAGAGGGAAGACACGGGTCCACCCAGGGGGGGGACTTAACCGTGGCGGAATAAGCATATGGGATCGCCTAGTGGGGATCACGCATAGCAGGCACCTATACCCAAAACGCGGGCTGACCAGCGGGCAGACCTACAACGTAGTGGGCAAGCAAGTGACTCCTCCGCTGAGTCAGTGCCGGGGGCCACGGAGGAATCTGCAGGGCTCACCTGACGGGGAACTTTACTGACAGATAAAAGGGCGCACGTATCTCCGTGTAAGGGAAAATGGCGCAGCAAGCGTGTCTCAACACCCTACCGAGTTGTCTCCTCAATCACCAAAGGGTTACCTAATACCCTTGAGGAAACCGGCTCCACTCGCAGATTGTAAAACCTTGCAAATGTGCCCAGCCCGCAGCTCTACAGATGTCTGTTAGAGAGGAGCCGCGTACACGCACCCAAGAGGATGCAACGCTCCGAGTGGAGTGCGCACGCACTCCCGGGGGACACGGCTGACCTCGACTCGAATAAGCAAGTGAAATGGCATCCACAATCCAGTGGGATAATCTTTGTTTCGATACGGCACTTCCCTGCTGCCGACCGCCATAACAGACAAAGAGCTGCTCAGATGATCTAAAATTCTGAGTACGGTCCACATAAATACGCAGAGCCTCCGGGGGCAGCGCTTGCAGGTTCACTACCTGATCTCTAAAGGGGGTGGTAGGAACCTTAGGCACATAACCCGGGCGGGGTCTCAGGATGACGTGAGAGTAATCCGGCCCGAATTCCAGGCACGAGTCACTGACCGAAAATGCCTCCAGATCCCCGACCCTCTTGATGGAGGCCAACGCAACCAGCAGAGCTGTCTTTAGGGACAGAAATCTTAGAGATACTGATTTGAGTGGCTCAAAGGGATCGGATCGCAAACTCGTGAGAATGAGGGCGAGATCCCAAGAGGGCATGAGAGGGGGGCGAGATGGATTAATTCACCTAGCACCCCTAAGGAACCAGATAATGAGGTTATGCTTTCCCACAGTGCCGCCAGCTACCGCGCTATGATAAGCGGAGATTGCGGCCACGTAAACCTTGAGAGTGGAAGGCGACAGCCTGCTGTCCAACTTCTCTTGAAGGAAAGAGAGCACAACACTAATCTGGCAATTTCGGGGGTCTTCTCCGTGAGAGACACACCATTCAGTGAATAGACTCCACTTCAGGGCTTAGGCGCGCCTCGTGGAGGGGGCTCTAGCCTGAGTGATGGTATTAACCACCGCAGTCGGTAGGTTACCTAAGTGTAAAATCAGCCAGTTGTCAAGATGATTGAGTATGCGGATGCCCGCGAGCCGAAGAAATTGCACCGCAGAAATTGGCGGTGGCGTGGAAGAATGGAGACATGGAAATACGCGTCCTTCAGGTCTATGGCTGCAAACCAATCCTGAGGACGAACGCATTGGAGAATGCGCCTCTGCGTGAGCATTCTGAACGGCAGCCTGTGCAGACAGCGGTTCAAAACGCGCAGATCTAGGATTGGCCGTGACCCACCGCTCTTTTTGGGTACGATGAAGTATGGGCTGTAAAACCCACTCTCCATCTCGGCTGGAGGAACCGGCTCGATTGCACCTTTCGCCAGGAGGGCAGCAATCTCCTCTTGCAAGACAGGGGCGGACAGGGGGTTGACCCTGGAGAAATACACGCCCTTGAACTTGGGGGGCCGTTTCGCGAACTGAATCGCGTAACCGAGTCTGATTGTTCGTATGAGCCACCGCGAGGGGCTGGCCCGCGCTAACCAGGCAGGCAGAGCCCTCGCTAATGGAGTCATCGCTACAATTGCTGACGTACCAGCGGTGGGGCAGTGCGGAGTGGGTGTGCTGATCCGGGAAGCACGAGGGTCCCACGGAAGAGCTGGAGGAGAGCGATTCGCTCTGGCTCCGCACCCTGACTCCGGAGAGGGGGCTGGAGGGCTGAGGGAAGGGAGACCGTCCCCCCAGCGCTCGTGAGCCACTGGCGAAGCACGTAGAATCTGCGAGCCGGAAGGCAGCACGTCCCGGACTGGCAGAACTCGTGCAGTCACATCCGGGGAAGGGGAAAAGTGCTCTTTTATTGATGTTTTGGTGGCACTGAAAAGTACCGTTGTTATCGGGGCCCCGCCCTCCAGCGGGGAAAGAGCAAGTTTCCTCTTCTCCGGATGGCCTGTCTCAGGGACGCTTCGCGGTCCGTTTACCGGACGTAACGGCGCCCTGGGCAGGGGGGGCTGCCTGCTTTCGAGGTGTACGCCACGCCCGCTTGGCCGGAGGGCTCATTGGCGGGCGCCCTCAGCGAGGAGCAGCGGAGGTGGATGGCTCGGCGGACGGAGCGGGCTTACGGCCACGCCGATAGATGACATTGCCCATCGCATCCGACTGCTCTTTCACCGCCTTGAATTCCTGGGTGAATTCACCGACGGTGTCGCCGAACAGGCCAGCCTGGGATATGGGCGAGTCAAGAAAGCGAACTTTGTCAACATCGCGCATATCGGCCAGGTTTAGCCAGAGGTGGCGTTCCTGAACCACAAGTGTGGACATCGTCCTCCCCAGCGCACACGCGGCGGACTTAGTAGTCCGAAGAGCATAGTCGGTCGCGGTGCGCAGCTCATGTAATAAGCTTGGGTTGGACCCGCCCTCGTGCAGCTCGGCCATCGCCTGCGCTTGGTAGCGCTGGTAGGTGGCCATCGCGTGCAAAGCAGAAGCAGCCTGGCCCGCAGCCTTATAAGCTCTGGCTCCGAGGGAGGCAGACAACCTACAGGCTTTGGATGGGAGGCGGGGCAAACCCCGCCACGTAGAGGCGCCGCGCGGACAAAGATTGACCGCGATAGCGCGCTCCACTGACGGGATCGCCTCATACCCCCTGGCAGCTCTGCCGTCAAGGGCGGTGAGGGCGGAGGTACACGCAGCACGGGCAGAGAAAAGTGCCCTCCAAGACTGCGTGAGCCTACTGTGCACTTCCGGGAAGAAGGGGACGAGAGGCTTTGAAGGCTTCGCCTTCTGGTCCTCTACGTAGCACCCATCTAGTCGGTCCGGCCGCGGAGCTGGGGGATAAACCATCTCCAACCCCACGGCCGAAGCAGCCCGGGAAAGCACGGCTAACATGTCCGCTTCAGGATCCGATTTGACAGCGCTCACCTGCCCGGAGGGGGCGAGCAGGTCCGGATCTTCGTCGGACAGTGAAAGCCCACCCTCCGATGCCGCGGAGGACATCTGATCTCCGGTGTCAGCGAGTGTGAGAGCTACCATCTGGTTAGACGGGTCACTCCCACTACCCGAAGCTTGGATGGAGCGCCGTGAGGAGCGAGAGGTCCACGAGCCCGTGGGCGGCGGATTATCTCCCGCTGGAACCCTCAGATCTGCCCGAGCGCCCGCTGCTTTTTTAGAACAGGAGGCAACTGGGGTGACTCGCTCTCTTACGAAAGTTAGCCGCGATCTTAGCAGTGCAACGGTCATGGCATCGCAATGACGACATGAACCGCCCGCGAGCACCACATTAACATGCTGGACCCCCAAACATGTAATGCAGTGATCGTGTCCATCATCCGGAGCCAGGAAACCCCCGCATCCAGAAACGCACAGTCGGAGCGCCATCCTGAAAAGGACGTGCTTCACGACTGTGTTGCTCTTTTAGGAAAGTTTGCAACAATACGCACCGCTCTGGAGGACCGGACCTAAAGAACCGCAGGCAAGGGAGTAACCCAGCTCGACCGTCTGCCACCACGAAGACCCACTCTGGACCGGGAGACACACTCGTTCGCTCTGAAGTGCTGATCAGCAAGAGGAACCCTCATCGACTCACTCAGAAAGGATCTGAAGCGAAAAGGATAGCGTCTGCTGGCTTCAGGTGTGCTTATATGCTGGAATAATTGCCGATGCAGCACACCTGCGCAAGCTTACGCTGCCAATTAATTTCATTCATTGGCCCGTTCAATACTCTCCAGACAAGCGGCTTCTGATCCGAATCCTCCCATTTCGTGGATTCAATTAATTCACTCTATGGCACTGAAGTTCCCCAACCGAAGAGGAACAGTAATATACCTATTAATGCTATAAAAATGTAAACACACACAATCATATTATCATTTATAAAACATAATATTGACTCACGTGCTTTCAGGATGAGTTCTGCTGCCAGTGAAACAGAGCTCAACAAAACAATACCAACAGCTCCAAACATGTACATGACCTCATTACAGAGACACACTGAAACAGACACACAAAGACAAAATGATTAAATAGCTTCACTTATTACACAGATCTTTTCTCTTTACAGTTCTATCAAACTGGCTTTATGCTATATAGAGTTAATACTGTATAGTCAAGTAAGTGGATCAAATGTTTTTTTTTTTCTTTCTTTCTTTCTTTCTTTTTAATTTGTCCTTAAACTATTGAACATCCATTCTTGTCTTGGGGAAAAAAAATGGTCTGATCCACTTGAAACATTGACATGAATAAATTTTTGATCAATAAATAATTACGTGCCTGATTCTTGTTCACTCGTCTGTCGTTGTTTCTCTAGAAGTTCTTTTGCTGTTAAAATAGAACTCAGACAGATGAGCAGAAAATAAGCCTTTATTGTGGGATCTTTTCTATTCTAGTATGAGAAAAAGACAAACAACTTGTGAAAAAATAACAACAACAGCAACAAAAATAATAATAAATAAAGATGCCCTAGACCAGGGGTGTCAAAACTTGATCCTGGAGGGCCAGTGTCCTGGAGAGTTTAGCTCCAACCCCAATTAAACACAGTTGAACCAGCTAATCAAGCTCTTACTATATACATGCTGTGTCCCAGTTCGCATACTTATACTACGCCCTAAAAGTATGTACTTTTTTGTGAAGGAAAAATATATACTTTTGAGTGTGTAACAGAAGAGTATGCGATTTTGGGACACACTACTTTCGCATTAACAGATTGTTATGTATCTTCACCCCAGGTCTTTGGATAATTCTGCATTCGAATGTTAATGTCCAAACACGTGTTTATACAAGTTCAGCATTGTTGTTGCAGATGAAATTTAACATGGAAAAACATGATTTAATATTTTATAGTTGGCTAGATATTAATAAACAGTCATACACACAACTTTACTGAAGCCTCTTGACGGTTGGTCTTGCGCGTCCATAAATATTGCAATATCTATCTATTTGATGAAATTCAGGCCTAAAACTGTATGACAACATTTTAGACGACTTTTCTAGAGCCTACACCTAACCAGTCAGTCAGATTCTGGAGTGCTTTACAGGTCTAAAGAAAAATATAACGATTTTAAGTAAAACAAATACATTTATAGAGATGGTATATAAGTATATAATTTCGCTCATCTGGGAAATGGAGGCCAAGTGAATGGTTTGTGAGCACAATTAAGTGCACACAGCATGCCATATCATCTGATGAAGTGTAGGAAATAATTTCAAAAGGCGACTGACTGTGTAAAGCCATATAGAACAAAACAAAAATATTATGTATCAGCTAAGGTAAAGTAACGAAGACCAGCGAGATCTAGCTGTCACACAAGTGGCCACACCCTTAATTATGCAAACTTAATATAGCCTAATATAAAGGAAACGGATGAGTTGATGAAATTGATGAAATTCGCCCCCCTTACATGTAGGGTAATGTTAGCTATATGAACCAACAGCGTTCTTTGTACCAGGCTGTAAACACCTTTTTACTGCTGTAAAGTTGGCCATTTTAACAGTGGGGTCAACAGAAATCTGCTCAGGACTAGCGGAATTTCCATGAAATGCAGTTTAGGTTACCTCCGCATTTGCTTCACAAGGGAGAGTGGGAGGTTGGTTGCTGCTTGGCAGAAGCATATATATATGAAGGCGAGAAACAAAGAATGGACCTTCTGCTTGGTGCAGATCACAAAGCTTCATCGTTGCAGCTGATGCTGTTGTTCCGAGGGTCTCTTATCTCTTGCCCCAGATTATTTATTAATTTTCTTTTAGGCTCAGTCCCTTGATTAATCTGGGGTTGCCACAGAGGAATGAACGGCCAACTTATCCAGCATATGTTTTACACGGTGGATGCCCTTCTAGCTGCAGCCCATCACTGGTAATGTCCCAGATTAGTTGTTGCATTAGTGTGGTGTGATTTCGTTAGCTGACAAATCTTTGTTTCTTTTTTTTGCCATATTTCATTTAAGCCTGTTGTTACAGTCACCAGTGATAGCCCATGCAGATCACTAGCAGACTACAAATCTGCCATTTATGGACTACATATTCAGTCATGCACCACATATATATATACACAGAAACACACACACAACCAATTCCTGTTCCTGTCTGATTACATTCCCACACCTGTCGAATCATTATTGACTTATTACATGGACTATGAAAACAGCTCAAACACACACATTGTTGCTGGGTCTTGGTAATTGTTTATGTGACATTACAACATGTTTTCCTTGCCTTCAGTGTTTTTGAACCCTTGCTTTGTTTTGTTTGTATTACGTTGCCTGCTGCCTGCCTTCTGACCAATCGCCTGTTACTTTGACTATGATTCAAGATTGCCTCTATACATCTGTTTGCTCCCGTATTGACTGTTGCTTGCCTGACCATTCCATTTAATAAACCCTGCATTTGGATCCACACTGCCGGTTGACAGCGTCATTTCACTGTTACACCTGTTTGCTTTGTTTTTAATTATATTAAAACTATACATTATTTTTGGATAATTAAAGCTGTAGGTTGGGATTCACCATTTACTTTAAAATCCTATTTTCTCCTGGTTTGTGGCAGTGAGGGAGAAAGGGAAGTTGTTGTAATTTTATTTGGAGTTCTTTATTTTATCAGGTAAGTTAGGATTTTCTTTCCGCAAATTAGTTGTGTCTTCATTTTTTTAGCCTGGATTCCATTCCGAAGAGATGCTTCCGAGATCTTTATTTTAAAAAATAAACATTGTTGTTTCTTGATAAATACTGGTTGTGGCTATTGTAAGCTGGGACAGGAGAAGAGAAAAATTTATGTAGTTTATTTACACTTATCACACGTGCTTGTAGTCAAATTCATGTCCAACACGCAATGTATTGTGGGCAATATCAGCGGTTAGAATATGGATGGTTTTACACTTCAAATTTTTACCGTAAATAGTAAACCATCCAGGAACATTTGGCATACACTTTTGAACATACTACAATTTAAGTAACACTTATTCTATTTTCAAATACTATATAGGATGGATAGTATGTGAATTGGCACGCAGCAACAGTTCCCTGAGTGGCTGCATTATAATGTGCTCTTTCTTTAGAATGCTGTGTTCACACCAGATGTGGAAAAAGCATCAAGCACGAGTGATTTACATGTTCAGTCAATGCAAAGGCATGAATAGATATCCTGCAGTGCAAAACATGCGAATGGTGCTGCGTGAATGACACGTTTTGTGCGTTTGACAAGTTAACCAATCAGGAGCTTGCCCTTGTGGGGGTGTAATTATGACGTAGCGCTTGTTGTTAACAACCAGGGGAAAATCCTCCAGCCAACACAGACAACAGTTCATCAAACTGGGCTTGACTCAGTCAGAAGTACCGCTAAAAGCCTCCATCAGGTATAGTTTCTGAAGGAGTTTATGAGCTCACAAAGCTGGATCTAGTGGTATCAGACACGGCTCCAATAAATCAATGCTGTTTTTCAGCCTTCCTAGAGTACATAAACAAAGCTATTCTCTCAATAAAATCCATGTTAGCCATTTAGCACTGAAGTTAGAGTCACCAGGCAGACAGAAACCCTGCCTATGACGTGAATCCACGTCTGTTCTGAAGAGAATTTGATGTGCAAATGAAGCGGATTTTGACGCTGGAATGAAGTGAGTAATTAAAAATGTTTATGAGTCTATTTATGAGCAAATAGCGCAATTTATCCGCGCATTCTGCGTCTGGTGTGAACACAGCAAAGAGAAGATCATGCCATTCAGTTTCTAGAGAAAGCTAGATAATGTCATGATTTTCAGGCCCAAATATGTAGTGTAGCAGTATTGAGATGTGTAAAATTACTGAAACTAAATTAACTGAAACTAAAAAAATAGGCTATGCAGAAGTTTGGGCACCCTCTCTTTTGTGTGGATTTCAAAGCCTGTAGCTATTTAATGCTGATTGATTACAACACAAAATTTATTTGAGTGACTCAGTGAACCTTAACAATCCTAACACAGGTACAACAATCATGAAAAAGGATATTTAATATAGCTGATTACTAGTTATGCTTGTCCTTATTGTGAACCTGAAAGTAGCAACATGGGAAACTCAAAAGAACACTCTAATGACTTAAAAACTAATTCACCAACATGAATTTTGAGAAAGATGTAAAAACATGAACAGCTCTTGTGAAGGAAAGATGTGCTAGACCAAGAAAAATATCTGAAAGGCAAAGGTGAAGAATGGTTAGAATCAGGGCTGGACTGGGGCAAAAAATCGGCCCTGGCATTTTGGGCCAGAGCGGCCCACTAAATTCAATCAAAATGCTATCTATCTATGCACGTCCAATATTTTTATCAACTCATATTCTATAAAACACAAAAGCCATATATATGAAATAAATAAATAAATACAAACTTTAATCTCAATTTAATTTCTGTATACTGTCCATAAAGATATTTGTTGAGTTCTAAAAAATACACTATTCATTCATTTATTTTTCTTCGCATAAGTCCCTTATTTATCAGGGGTTGCCACAGTGGAATGAACTGCCAACTATTTCAGCATGTTTTATGCAGCAGATGCCTTTCTAGCCACGACCCAATATTGGAAATCACCCATACACACTCATTCACACACACTCATACACTACAGCCAACTTAGCTTATTCAACACACTATTCACTCAGCCTATATTCAATAATAAACATAACAAAAACTGCCTGCTAATGCATGGGTAAATCTTCAAATGGAACAGTGTTACATTTGAACCTCTTTCACCTCATCCTGCTTGCTGTTTCACTATCTAAACAGTGAAAACATAATATAAGTCAAATTTGTTTCATTTTGATATTATGATTAACAGACACCAAACAGCCTCGTGTAGCTGCATATTTATATGAGCATCATCTTCACTCTGCATATTTATAACAAAACAGGGCTTAAATATAACTGCCTCCTGTCATTTCCATTGAAAAGAATGAACTTTACCCTGTCTCTTTTGCAGAATATCAGTTTTAATAACCAATAATGGCCATTATACGTACATATACGTATCACATACATTAAATTTAAACGATAAAGGTAATCAATCAGTCAATGTGCAGAATCAGTGTATGTGGTTACATAAATTGATATATTATTAGCTTATCTTTGCACTCAGCCAAAACAGTTAACTGAGAACAAGTGATTCAAAAGACATAAGAATTGTTAGATAGAGACAACAAGATGAATTCAATATCACGTTTAACAACTATAGTGAGATGAGATCATCCAGCAGATGAACTGTCTGTCTGACATGCACTATACTCTCACCTGGGGTTTATGCTCACCCGCTGAACTACTGGCTGCAGCTCTGGGCAGAGAGTGTGCATGTGTGTGGTCACGTGATTTGCGTTTTTAGCCGTGTACGAGAATGAACAGAGAACTTTTCAGACTAAATGAAACGCCAGTGTATTTCCCGCGATTTCTCTGCTCCTCCCTTGCGTTTCTCTCGACTATTTTGACAAATACACACAGACGACGCACGCTCACACGGAGTACAAAATAGGAGTTTGTGATGGGGCCAGCCCAATGTCAATACCGAAAAGAGCCAATGGGCTGCAGAGTGTCACATGGGCCGGCCCGGTCTGTCTGTCCAGGAAAAAAAGCATCTACTTTAAGAGAGTCACAAATCACAGCAGCGTCAATCAATAAGGCAGAAAAAAAAAAACGATAGGCTGCTAAGCCTTTTATGGGCCGATCCGATCATAAGACGATGATCAGCCCGGCCCAAAAAGTACTTTGGCCCACCGGAAAGTGCCCGGTCTGCAAGATGGCCAGTCCGCCCCTGGTTAGAATAGTCACAGATAAACTACAGACCACCTCCAAAGAGCTCCAGGAACATCTTGCTGCTAATAATTGTTCCACAGTTCAATGCACTCTTCACAAAGAACAGTTCAATGGAAGGTGATGCAGAAAAAGGCTTTTCTGCATTCTGCAAACAAGAAGAGTCTTTTGGGTATACAAATGCTCATCTGGACAAGCCTGAATCATTTTGGAAAAACATACTGTGGAGAGATGCCACACGCATAGACACTTTGCATGGCAAAAAAAGGAAAGCATTCCAGGTGAAGAATCTGCTCCCTACTGTAAAATATGGTGGAGGATCCATCACTCTGTGGGGATGTGTGGCAAGCACAGGTACTGGAAACCTTGTCAGAGTTAAAGATAGCATGGATTCCATCCAGTATCCACAGATTCTGAAGAACAATGTTGAGGAATCAGTCAAGAGGCTGAAGTTATGGCATGGTTTGACGTTCAGCAGGACAATGACCCAAAGCACAGTTCCAGATTTACTGTACCAAGAAATTCATGCTCAGACATGAGACGATGTTCTAAAATGGTAATCTCAGTCCCCAGACTTGGACATCTTCGAAAATCTATAGATTGATTTTTAAAAAAGCTGTTCATGATCTTTTTATGCAAGGAAGAATGAATTTTGCAAGTAAGAATGGCCCAAAATGCCTGCAGCAAGAATTCAGGGACTTATCACTGACTATTGACCTTATTCTAAAATGCGGAAGTGCGCCTGTTTTCGCGATTGTCTTAGAACTTCCGATTCAGTCGCCTATGGGAGAAATGACAAGGAATAATAAACGGCAGAAAATGGCCAAACTACTTGCTCAACAAACAATTGTTTGCATGACTACACAAACCAAGTAGCATATTATAATAAGAAAATATTAAATTGCAACATCAAGCAGCGTAACGAGCAGTTCTTAACGTCAAGAAATGAATGGAAGTGAATGTGACCGGAAGTCGCGAGACAAAAAAGATTCAAATGGCAGCGCCCACTCATCAGCTGAGAATAAGGTGAATAGGAAGCGTTTACAGACTGTTATTTTAGCAAACGGTGACTCTATAAAAAATTGATGTCATTATTCTGTTGGAGTGGCCAAATTATTGCACCTGTCTGTTTTTGTTATGACTTAAATTGCATAGCATCTGTTGATTAAATAAATGTTATGTCAAAAATTAAACGTTGCGTTTTCTCTATATATTCAAATGAATTTACTGATTTGAAGGCCAGCAGGCTATGGCTTGCAATTATGAAAATTATCAGGGGTGGCCAAACTTTTGCATAAGGCTGTATACTAGAAACTTTCTGGCAGATGTGTTGAAGCAAGATGGAGCTAAACTCAGCAGGTCACTGGCCCTCCAGGACCAAGTTTGGACACCCCTGCCCAAGACAATATTTTACCAATTGATTAGTAGTAAATGAATTAATGTCCAAAAATGTCAATTTTACCAGAATCAGCCCAGAACAAGACAATGTAATGTGCAAAATGAAGTCATTAATATAGTATAAACCAAACATGCAGGTCAAACCAACAACATTTTGTGTGGTAAAGTTTAGTTTCATAAATTTAATGTGTACTGCTATTTGGAAAAGCATTGTAAATCAGCGATGGAAGATACCTCGCACAAAGATTGCGATAATCTTCAGAACTTCATGAAATGAAATGACACAGATCCACCCCAAGCGCTCTGTCAATTAAAAACAGCACTTTTTAAACTGCATAACGTGTCTAATAAACAGATGACTAGAAGCTATTATTATCACTAAACTCACTGTGTTCCGATTAAATCTATAAAATGTTATTAAATATTACACATTAATCATTGTTCCAGCTCAACAATCCTAACTTGAATTTTCCAACAAAAAGATCTTGCATTAAAAAAAGAAAAATAATACAAACCATGCTTTATCTGTTTAAATGTATTAATAAAAAGAAAGACAGAATAAAAGAAAGAAAAAAAAAGAAAGAAAAAAAATTAATTGTACAAAATAATTTAAAAATTAAATCAACAGACCTTTATCCCCTTCCAATAGAGCCAGATGAACATACATCAATAGGATGATATCCAGAATTAATATTGTCATTATCCCCAATACTGCAATCCATGCTTTGCAGTGACCTGACAATGAAAAGATGATTATAAACATTCATTACATTTCACAAGTCACAAACTAAAACTGATCTCAGATCTGATGCAGATCAATTCACTGTCATCAGCAGCATGAAATTAAAATTGACCCTAAAAACATGTTTTTTAACCAACTGTGATCAATTTGCCCTTCTGTTAATTTATTAATTTTTCCCTTAAAGCTGAAAACTGAACATTCTGTCATTTACCCACCCTTCTTAATAAAAAACAAATAGCATAAAGCCAATTCAACATGTATTCAACATAAGAAAGAAATTCTAAAAAGTTTATAACAAGTAATGAGTGAGTAAATGATGACAGTTTTTAGTTTTGGGTGAACTATCCCTTTAAATCAAAGAGTTTTAACTTCCATTCTTTATGATAACATTACAACAAATTTTCCAAAGCCAATAACCAAATTTATAATTTTACAGGTTTTTTTTAGCCTCAATCCACCAATGCAGTCTAAAACACACATCTTGCAATGTTGTCATTTCCAACAGTATCTACTTTTTATTGTTTGTGACTTTAGCTTTTAAATCATTGGTTGAAGTACTTTAAAAAAAACTGCAACAATTTAACCGCTAATAACTATTCTGGCTATTTTGACACAATACTTTTTGCAATTACGATCATTTATAAATATGTAAAGTGCACCGTCATTTATCTGAATGAAGGCATTTATGAATGCATCTGTCATTCCCCATTCAGGAAAAGCAGATGATCTGCTCAGAATAGCCTTAAAAAGTATTGGTCCCGCAACAGTGATGCATAATCTGCACCAAACCGGAACTGATGGAGGTCCTCAACAAGATTTGATCACCTGATCTCAAAAGGTGAAAATCACAAATAAATCTGGCTAAAACTTTGTAGCCCAGCATTTGAGAGTTTAAACATGATGGATACAGTATATTTACTGACTCTATATTTTCCTCATTGAAATATCTCCTCTAGAAGAGTTTCAAAAAAAGGCAATTAATCATTTTAAAGGGACTTTGTCATGACTAGGTCCAGACAGAATCTGTGGACATTATCTGCTATTTCTGCGCAGAATTGTGGTAAAAATCTGTGAATTTATGCAGAATTATTTTGGGAGTATCATAACTAAAACCTTAATATATAAAATAAAATGTAATTTCTTTTTAACTTTTATTAAATGTTTACAATGCAAATCCAATTAGATCCACTTATTTGGTGAACAAAGCTCTCATATAATAACTCCACTAAAAGACAGAAAATTATACTTTACAAACTGCATTGTTAATAAATTGTATGAATATGTTCATATTAATCAATAATTATACTGAAATAATTTAAAAACTGAATAAATATAAATTTAAACACATATACACAAGTAAATAAACTGATTCAATGATGGGCTAAAAATCTGCGTAATTCTGTGCAAGCGGATTCCATGTGGGCCTACTCATGGCTCACTTTTCACAACACAATTATCATATTTACAGTTACACTTTTTACTCATTTTAACTCATTTTAATTCAAGATGCAATTACAACGCTAGTACAATGGAGAGCTTCTGTTTAATACCATCTCATTTAAATAGTTTAGGTTATATTTCTAGTCACATAAAACTTAAAATAACACTTAATTATCCATGCAAGAATTAAATGAACTTACATTTGGCTGGCGGACGAAGAGAAAATGATATACAGGCCAGCCATAAGATGAAATCCAAAACCCCAAAAGGAAAACATATATGTCCTAAAATAAAATACATATTTTAGTACACAAACACACACACAGTAAAAACACTACAATTAGAGGTATGGGAGAGCGAAGAACAAGGTAACACTTTTTGGTTTTGGTCAAATTATGAACAAAGTAATGGGGTTGGACAAACCATATTTTTTTACCTATAACACACAAGCCTCTCCTACAAATGAGCACTGACATTGTGTTTGCCGGACCTATGGTTTCTGTGCAGTATTGCCAAAAGTGCCAGGAGTAAAAATGTAACTTTACCCCACCCACTGGGCAAGTTGTAACAGACAGAGGATTAGTAGTAACACATGCTTACAAAGGTAGATTTCACACAATTAATTTAAATTCAGTTTACTTTAAATAGTAGCTATATTTCCTTAGTAGTTGGCTCATTTCTTTTTTATTCTGCATACCACAGTAAGTTAATGTATTTATTTGTTTATTGAATAAACACATTTGAATATATTTGCATTATTATCCATTATTATAAAATGCATTCATTTGCATTATTAGCAATAAAATATTTTTTCTATTAAAACAATTTTTTCTATATAAAAAAAAATGTAAAAAAATTATTTAAAAACTTCTCAAAGTTACACTCAAAATTTTACAAATTATTTTATTAGTTTAATTAGTGTCTAACAGTATGGCCCAATTGTGCCCTGTTACAACTAACCCCACTGTATGTTTTCCTCAAAACTGGCTAGCAGTCACTGTGTGTTTTACATCTTTCAAAATGGTTTTATCTTTTAGCCTAGAAGACAGTGATCACAACAATAAAAGATTTTACTAACATACAAAAAAAAAAAAATTAATAAAAAAATATCGACTATAATAAAAAATGTTTGCTGCAAAAATGGTTTCTCCCGCGTTTCTCATGCAAATTTCGCAGAATTTTACAATAATTGGCAGGAGGACGTTTGCTGACACTGTACTATGGTTAACCCTAAGCAAATACTTAAAACTCTGTGTTACATTTAACCCGCGTTACTTTGTGTTTGCGCTCCCCTAGTCTAATACTGTACATTCTGCTTTCTGTGAGTAACTTTCCAACTACATATGTACTATCAGTCAATATAATAACAGAGACTGTATTATTATCATCGTCTGCTAACACATTATTTTAACTGGCTCTGTAACGTATTTTCTTTGATTAATTAATATAAAAAAATATATATATAAATAAATGAGTTTTTTTGATTGTTTTTGTGTATGCATTGCATTTGCTTGTGGTGCTTTTCTCTCCACCTCTGTCTCGTATAGGTTTCATCATTACCGCACGGGTGCGGTGAATCAGATGCCAGCATGTGGAGGCCGGCTTGTTAGTGAAGACCATTTAAACCGGACTAGAACGTTTTTCAGAGAGTCTCCTCTCTCCCGCTTGTGTTGTGAAGTAGAAACTGTGTTGTACTTACTTTGTGAAATTGTTGAAAGTGTGCGCTGAGTGTTGACTTTGAGATCTATACGAAGACAAGTATGCTGAGGAGGTTTTTGTTTTATTATATTTTTTTCTCATGTTTTGTGGTTAGCAGGGAGGTAAGTGAATGTTATTTTATTTGTTAAAATTTATGTGCAGGTAAGAGGTTTAAAAACTTAGTTGTTGCGTTTTGTTTGTTATTTTGCCATTTACCTCTGCAAGCTTTTTATTGTCTCCTTTTAAAGTTTAAACGTCAAATAAATTTGACTTTACGTTATTTTCTTGGTCATTCGTCTTTGTCTTTGTTTTTGCTTTTGAACAGGATTAGACTCCGGGCTCCTCATTAATTTAGAGGAGTTTTAATTATTTTAATTTAATATTATTTATTGTTACGGGTCTGGCTTTGCTGTGTGAAGCCAAGTAGGATTAAAATTCGCAACAGGCTCCTAAATAGGAGTTTAAAAGTGGCTATCTTTTAGAGCATTTAACTTCCAGTTAAAGAGTGAGTGACATCACTGTGATTGATTGGGTTAGGGGTAGGGTTAAGTGAGCCCATTAAAAAGCATTGGACGCAGCTCAGATTGCACTGCACCAGGTCTGCATCCAGACTCCTCTCAGTAGTTCTAGTGAATAATAGTAAGATTTTTTTTTTACAAACTACTTGTTTCTTATCAGTGTAATAATTCAGCAAGAGATCAGTAAACAGTGTCACCTAGAGACGCAAATTCAAATAAGAAGATTAACTGGGGATATTGTAAAACAAACATTATGCCAATTGAGAAATAAAAATCCCGAATCCTCTTGCATCCAAGAACTAACAAAAAAATGGTCAAACATGAACGTGGAAATGGATTCCAAATACAGAGCTACAGAGAGGAGATAAATGTGGTCTGCTCACAGCTCAAGATAAAACTCTGAGTTTTTGATTATTCACATGATGCTAGATAGTGTCAGTTCAAGCAAGGCGGCTGGTAAAAGTCTGAATTATTTATTATGTTTATTTATAATAAATATTTATTTATATTTCATTTTTTTTGGATTTATCAACAGCAACATATGGCTAAACTTTTGTTTAGTGTACTGAAATAGTACATTAATTAATATTTAGTAATACTTGATCAGTTCTTAGCTCTAATAATAGCTTTATTGGGGTATAACTAATGGGGTAAAACGAAAAAAAAATGTGTTTACCTTGAGTCTGGCTTCTCTCTCTTTGTTGCTCTCGACAGCAACACTTTAAAATGTCCACTAATAATCAATAATAATCAAACAAATACAAACACAGTTAAAAGTTAGAAACTGTTTCGTATCTTTTCTATGTACTTAGCTATCATGTTTGATAAACAAAAAATCTTACCTGTAGTAAATATGAGGCATATCACCACAAGAATTCCAGTGTACACACTATAAATCAGAAGATGTGTGTTGTCTGATTTAGGTGTTCTCTTTTTCCAGCGATATGAGAAAAAAACTACAGAAATTAAAGTCACACGAGATCAATAATGTCCTTAGTTTTGTTCACTACATCTTTAAAACTGACTGTGATTGTAGAATAGTTTCCTCAAGGAAAATGTCAAATTTAAAATGCAAACACAAGTCCCTGCTATTATCATATTAACATAATCTGTGCAAAAACATGGAGACCATCACATGTACATCAACATATTTTAACAAAGGCAACAAAGCACATGCAATAAATTATAAATACTGTAAACTATAAATAATGCACTCCTGTTATTTTAATTTAGAAAAATATCTGACACATTGTATGGTTAACATTTTGACTCATACTTTCTCTTGTACAATGAAGGCAGAACACGTTAAATTTACACTACATGACAGACATTAGTGAAATTAGGATTCTGAGACAATTACACTCAAATAAGACTGTAATGCTGGGATACTAAATGAGTGCCAGACTGCTGCAGTCATACACTATTTGTCTTTTTTCATAAAGCACTGTGAATAAGAACAATGAACATAGCCTCAGTTGTGTGAAATGTGGATTTACCTGAATAAACAACTAGTGCGAAAATAGCAAATTCTCTTGTTGCTGTGAAAAAGCTGATCCATGGTTTAAGGCTCTCTGCAGACAGAAAGATTGGCATATGTCAGTTCTTACACATCTTTATTACAGTTTCATGTTATCCTGTCTTGACTGACAAGAGGTTTCTCCTGACAGTATGGTGGCCGGGTGTGCAAAACAACATTACAAAGTGTGAAACACTTTTACGAAGCTCGAGACAAATTTACATTTTGAAAAACATTTTTACTTATCATTAGGGATGGCTGACGTGAAACTGAAATTTCAACACAGTGTTGAAATCCCGAAGCTCAAGTGTTTCGAAACACTGCACCGAAGTATGATCCGAAACACCCAGGTCATGTGACTAAAGTGTTTCGAAACACCTGGTCACGTGACTAAAGCGATTCAAAGCATTGATCATTATTGAGCTTATTCTCCGCAGAGGAGTGGGCGCTGCCATTTGAATCTTTTTGGCATGAGACTTCCGGTCTTATTCACTTACATTCATTTTTAGACATTAAAAACTGCTCGTTTCGCTGTTTGATGTTGCAAACTGATATTTCCTTGTTATATTATTCTACTTGGTCTGTATAGTCATGCAAACATTTGTTTGTAGTGTAAGTAGTTTGACCGTTTTTTGCCGTTTATTATTCCTTGTCATTTCTCCCATAGGCGACTGAAACGGAAGTTCTAAGACAATCGTGAAAACCGCCGCACTTCCGCATTTTAGAATAAGGTCACTGGTGAATCTGCGTTTGACTGACAGGATCAGATTAAACCTATACAGTATGTCATATAGCCTAGTGAACCGTGTTTGTGCAAGTTGCTAGAGTGCTTCAAATGGCTTTTGGGTTTGAATCCTTGTACAAATACTCAGAAATCGTGATTTTATCTATTTTAACCATGTAACTGTTTCATGGTGTAGTCTAGATAGGATACAGCTGCTGATGCGTCATCAATTTAGCATCATTTTTGTAACACTGTAAAACAATAATTAATATTTTTACAATACTGTGATTGCTGGGTTTAGGTTTTGGGTAGATGTTAATAAAATACAATTGGACATTTAATGAATAAGATTCTTTAAGGAAAGTGAATGTACCACACACCGGAGGTGACGCAATGAAATGCATTGTTGTCGTTGGTGGCGAGCGTGGTATATTCTTGTTGTGGAGTACATAGCGTAAATAAAGTTTATGGTGACCGAACATGGAAAGCAGTCAAGGGATGTTTTGCCCGTTTGAGCAGCTTAACACGATTTTGCTTTACCTGTGGTCGGTGTTTGGCATTTCTAAAAGACGCAGACCAGACGAAAACACCAGACATACTGCATCAATGTGCTCAATATTTTAAAGAGGGCCACTTGTACCCTGTAATCATGGATATGATGTTAAGTCTACATGGTGTAAACATCTGCTTAAGGACTGCTAAAAGTAAACTGAATGAAGCCAGTGTTATGGTTTAACTGGTGTCCGTGTTAACTGGTGCACCTTTCCAGATGTAAACTATTCACTTTTCAGATTGGCAGATTTATCACTTTTTCACAGCAACAAAATATTCCCATACCGAATAAATATTCTTATTACTTGGTGTCAGTGTCATTGTAAACATTATTAATTTTAAAACTTGTGTGGCAGAAACAGTAAATAACCAAAATTAATATAAATAAATAAATGTATAGTTTATGTCATCAATGGGATTCGAACCCAGGTCATATGATGTGCTTTGGTTGTGGACTCGTGTTAACTTTTTTACATGCTTCTACATACTCTCACGCTTACATTTTCTCAGAATAGCTCTAAATAACAAAACGGTGTGTGGTACATTTCGCGTCACTTCCAGTGTGTGGTACATTCCCTTTCCAGAAAAAAATATCTGTCATTGCAAATTTGTTTTGGGACTGGTAAAAACGCTTTTCCTATGCAATTGTGTCTTATGATAAGTAAAATAGTTTACCAAAATGTAAATTTGTCTCAAGCTTAGTTAAAGTGTTTCACACTTTGTAATGTTGTTTTGCACTTCCCGGCCACTACATGACAGAGATAGTCACATATTCTTACCCCCAAAATGAAGTATTTGTAGCAAATGGGCCGCAGCTGAAGAAAGGAAGTCACCTCACTTCAGCCCATATTTTATTCTGGCTTAAAAGTTTGTTGTTTGGCTCCAGATAGTCTGGAGCAAAGGTCGCTGTGCATGATACCTCGATACCCTGAGATGCTTATTGCATGCTAGGGACTCATTGGCACTGTTTAACCTAAATTGCAGATGGGGAAACGGAGTAAATTCCCTCCTTCCAGCTTTTACAAACTCAATCACATTCCGAAGCCCCCTCCAGATTCGAAGGAAAAATTTTGAAAGTAGTTAAAACAGTATATGCATGCTTTAATAAAGTCCCTTTTGAGCCTTATACAGTATACTGTAGAAATGCCTAAATGCTATCTAATGTGTGTTTAGAGTGTCATGTTTACTATCATTTTGTTTCTCCTGCTATTTTACAATACATGATGCTGAGTGCATGATAATAACTTGTATGGTTTGCATTATTTAATGCTCATAGTTAAGGTCAATCTCTGTGTTGAGGGAGGTCCCTCATTATTTATAGGAGCGGTCCAGAGACAAAGAAAATCTCCTGCCCAAACTTTGCCATGAAACCATAAGTCAGTCAGTAAAAGATGGGTGTGTCTTGACCAACAGTTAAAACCCATCTACGCCCAAAGCTCAGGGCAGAAAAAAATCTCAGAAAAAAGCTCTTTAGAGGTGCCTCTCTTTGAGGGGGCAAACCGCATTTCTGTACCATCGTGCCTCTCTTGAGTCTGCGTTTTTTTATTTTCCCGGCAAAGTAAACTCAGATAAAAGTTTGCGCCTCGCGTATCCTCCAATCCGCATCGCAAGCTTTGTGCATCCAGAACAGACACAAAAGGACTTCAGCGCATGAGAGAAACTCGCGCAAAAAGAGAGAAAAACCCACTAAATCCAGGTATATAGTTATGCATTAAGCTGTGTGCCCCTGACCAAAAAGGTGTTTTTATAATCTTGGTGATCCTTAATAATGTGTGGAACTGAGGTAGATTTGCCATTATCTAAACTTTTCATTTTCTCGCTTGTTTTCTTTTCCACGTTTTTGTTCTGTTTGATGTTATGTTCGTGCGTTTGTTTGTTGTATGTCAGACTAGTCAATAAATCCCATTATAATCAAATGGATTGTATTGTTTGCCTCAGAAAAATTAACTTAAACAATCGATTTCTTGCTACAAGCTGATCTTAAGTTTTGCAAAACTTGTAAATGATTAATCTACTTCACAAGGAGTAGTGTAATTCCCTTTCTAAATGAATAGTTACTTTTACTGATACGTCATCAAGATGGCGCTGAGCATGGCCGATGTGTTGTGAGCTCCCAGCAAACTCTGTTGTGTTTTGTGTGTTTTACTTGTATTTTTGTCATTTTTCATACTGGATGTACACACTCTCATTACCTACGACAGATACACACTTCGGGAAATTGGCTCCCTCATTCCACATCGAAAACCGGATTTTGAGTTCTTTAACAACGCTCTGTTAAAGAACACAGCAACAGAGTAATTTGTCTGGGTCACACAACCGAAGCGACGAAGGATACGCAGCAGGAAAAGAGAAAAGAAAGCCGGCGTCCTCGTCAGACTAAGATACTGTGGATTTCGACTTCCGCTCCCCACCATTCTGCTGGCTAACTGTAACCTGGCTATCTGCGGAGGGACCAGACACAGCTGCTGAACTTTTGGGGTTGTCCGTGCAAAGCGCGGATAGAACGAAAGAACTTGCAGGGAAAAGCAAAGGAGGAGTTGTGTGTTTCTTTATTAAAGGGCCATGTAACCCCCTCGTTTCAGCAGGGTGTTTTCACACCTCTACTTTGGAAAAAGTCAGAAAAGTGGGCGTGTACAGCTCAGTTTAGGGGGGAGTGTCGGAGGAAGAAAAGAGGCTTGGTGTGGGAGTGTCTATTTGGGTGCGCTGAATTTCAGAGTCAAAACACACACACAAACACACACACACACACACACAAAGGGGATAAAGTGACTGTGTTTACATGGACATCTGTAGTCGAATTATTTGCCAAATTATTAAATGGTGGACTTTAACTGCAGTTTGGCTCTTTCATTCAGGGAATTCATTAATGTCCCTCCCGACAAACGTGATATTTGATTCGAGGCGCTGCTCTTAGCGTGTATTTTTCATGCAATGTTTAATACCGCACGGCGAATGTGAGAAAAAAAAAGCATTTCAGCACTCAGCATTTCCCGGAAACTTAGATACACATGGCAGGTAGCGTCAGAAATCCAACACGAGGTTATAGTTTGGTTGTAACTGTTAGTGCTAACTATTGCACTCGGTGCAATAGTTTGTTTGATACGAATAAAATACGAACTGAATAAACAAAGAGCACTGGTCGCTCACTTACCAAATCTGTAGAGACAGGACAATCACCAGCAACTAGAGCCGCGTCTTTATTAAGAGGAGACTACAAGCGAATCCGGATCTCAGCGTTTGCAGATGAGAACAGCTCTCAGGTAAACAATAATCCCCCTTAGACACGTAAGTTATTGTTGTCGAGCGTCGCGTACACTGTAATCCACACGTGAGTCTGAGCTCTCACAGAGAGAAAATGAAAACGAAACCTAACTGCAGCAAACTATAAAAGCAACACTTCACTATTGTTTTGCCAACACAGTGTGGCGTCTTTGCCCTCTACACTGTGACAGTAATGAATATTAATGAAGTTGCACAATAGAGCACGCTGATTGGTTTGAACCAAGCCTTACTCATGCATTAATGCAACACACTGTAAGACGTAATAAGACTCACTCTGGCACAGACGTCCAGTCTGCACGCTGGAATACACGCTATTATGTCATGACCGTGACGCAGCTTCAAAAATTCGTTTCAAACCGGAAGTACAAATTTGCTTGAAATAACGCAAAAACAACCAATTTACACTTTTTAGTGAAATATAGGTGTCCTAATAGTGTTTTTAGCAGTGTGGGACACATATACGACTGTCAACAGCTCAAAAAATGTGTTTTGGTGTTTCGTGACCCTTTAACAACTCATGGTGTGATGATAGGAACATACACCCTGTTAGATCATTTTGATCTCCTGTTTTGGAATATCTTATGCTTCGGTGTCGGCCATACTGGCTACCTATAGGGAGTTCAAAGCGGTTATAATTACAGCTGTGTACATCCACCCTCAAGCCAATACAGAGCAGGCGCTCAGGAACTCTATGGGAGCATAAGCGAGCAGGAAACCGCACACCCGGGGCAGCGTTTATTGTTACAGGGGACTCTAACAACGCCAAGGAAAATCGTTCCAAAATACTATCAACACATCAACACAAACACGCGTGGTGACCGTGTTCTTGACCACTGCAATTCGCTGTTCCGGGACGCCTACAAATCCCTCCCCCGCCCACCGTTTGTCAAACCAGATCACTCTTCTGTTCTGCTCTTGCCTGTTTACAGGCAGAAACTGAAGATGGAACAACTCAAGACTGTTTTGATCACGTGGACTGGGATATGTTCTGGGCAGCTTCTGATGATGATATTGAAGCATACTCAGACACAGTCACATGCTTCATCAGGAAATGCATAGAAGACATGGTCCCCAAAAAAAACTGTCCGTATCTACCCCAACCAAAAACCATGAATCAATGGCGAAGTTTGAAAAGCCCTATCAGTGCATGCTTCCGCATATACGCCCGATTTGAAGCCCAGTTTCAGTTGCTCTGACACCCATCTTCAGTAAGTGCTTTGAGAAGCTGATAAAAAAGCACATCTGCTCTGTACTGCCCACTCACACTGACCCTTTGCAATTTGCAAACAGGAAAAAACGCTCCACTGATGATGCAATTGCTTTCACCTTGCACACTGCTCTGTCTCACCTGGAAAACAAAAACACCTGTACACATATGACTGTACAGCCAAACATAGCTCCATTGTCATTGTTAAATTTGCTGATCACACAACAGTGGTGGGCCTAATCACATATAATGAGGGGCCTACAGAGAGGAGGTGCACACTCTGATGCAGTGGTGTGAGGAAAACCACCTCTCACTCAACATCAGCAAAACCAAGGAGCTGGTGGTGGATTTCAGGAGAGAGAAGAGAGAACACACCCCATCACCATCAACGGGACACCAGTGGAGAGAGTCAGCACTTTCAAGTTTCTTAGAGTCTACATCGCTGAGGATTTGACATGGACTGCTCACACAGACGCAGTGCTGAGGAAGGCACAACAACGAATGAGCCCCCACATCCTCTGCTCGTTCTACATCTGCACTGTGGAGAGGATCCTGTCTGGCTGCATCACCACCTGGTATGGGAATAGCACCAGCAGCAATCGCAAAGGTCTACATAGGATTGTGCAAACTGCTGGACGCGTAGTAGGAGGTGAGCTTCCCTCCCTCCAGGACATCTACACCAGGCGGTGCATGAGGAAAGCCAAGAAAATTATCAGCGACTCCAGCCACCCAAGCCATAGACTTTTCTCTCTGCTACCCTCAGGCAGACGGTTCCACAGCATCCGATCACACACCAGCCGATTGAAGGAAAGCTTCTTCCCTCAGACTCTCAGGCTGATGAACACTTAACACACCTCACACAGACTCTTCCATACCCGTCACTGCACACCATCAATATATAGCATGCACTGCACTTTAAACAATCCATACTTGAAACAATACTGCCTATAACTTTGTGGACACCTATTCATTGTACATATTGTTGTCAATTTTACATTGTCCAGTTTTTTTTTTTTTGAAGAGTAAAAAATGCTGTTGTACTTACACTGTCTGTATTTTGTACTGTTTGGAGTCAGCACCTAAGCTTTTCACTGATCATAACACACTTGCTGCTGATGATGTGACAATAAAAGTGATTTGATTTGATTAGATTTTTCTGATCCTTTGAAAAAAATGAAAATAATAGCTTTTATTTGTTTTCACAACTTTATTAATTTCCAAGTGTAAGAGGCTAAATTATCATATGCATTTGTTTATAATACAAAACATGCTTTTTCACTCAAGAAGGTCCATACTGACTACAAAGGCAGATACTGATAAGATCAGGGCCTGTTGTGTGGACTTTGGGGGTTTTATGGTGTGGTCACATGTTGATTGGTCAGTTTGAATGTCTCAGCAATGGTGGTCACATGGTCAAGAAAGATACAAAATAGGTGGTAAACTCTGGCTCTGTCTCTCTTTTTCCTGCCTCTCTTTTCCTGGCCTGGTTCTCTCCTGCTCTGCTCCTCTCCTCCTCTGGAGTCTATCTTCTCTGACTCTACTGCTATCAGGCTTTTGGGCCTGCTCTCTTTGCCTCTCTCCCTCCCTCTGTGTCTCTCCTTCTACCTCTGGTAACTTTAATTTTACATTTAAGCTGGGTACAATTTATACCATATGTTTTATCATTTCATATTTGATCATTTTATACAGTATTTTGTTATTAATTCAGTTGTAACCATAGAGATTTATTGTCATTAAATCATTTCATTTTCAAGTATTTGTGAATTACTTTTGATTTAACATTAACACTTAATTGTTCCATATAGCAATACAATACAATCACATAATATCAACGCTCTCCCACATTTATAGCTATTAATACTGCCCTTATTTCCGTTTTTGGTATGAGATTGCAGAAGAATGGTTTGACTAGAAATGTACAGTTTTTTACCATCATGCTGATCACTTTTTAGTCGCTCGGCAGAACTACAGTTCGAACCGCTGTGGTTTAAAGACCGTTCTTACAGATGGTGCCGAAACCCGGGATCCTTTGCAGTGAGTTTTTCTGAAATTTACTTTAGCCGGTCTTAGCTGGATTTTAACAGCTGACCTGGTGAATGGATTAAAATTGGCCTTCTAACCACAAGAGTGGGTAAGTCTACTTTTATTGTTTCTCCATTTGCTTAAATTGCATGAAACAATTTACAAGACTGTAATTTGTTTCAGTAGTTCAATTTGGTAAATTTCAGATTACCTCCTCAAGGATGGAAGGGTTCATTTCTAAAGAAAGTGATGTATTCTTTGCTTTATGGACCAAAAAAGTTGAACCTACATTGTGCAAACTTAACAAAGAGGGACTTGAATTAACAAACTCAGTCTCTACATTATTTGCATGGTGGGATATAATTGGCAAAAATGGAAAGAAATCAAAACGTGGTGATATAATTGAAGCACTAAATTACATGTGTTACTCAAAACTGCGCAATGTAATGTCAGAAATACCTTCAATTATAAAGGCTAGATGTGAAGAATTTGATGATGTTCAAAAATCAGAGGCAGAAAAGTCAGAGGCAAAAATTCTAGATCTCAAGTTACAGCTTGATAATTTACTAGCTGAACAGTTAGCCCTGGCTGAAAAATGCAAAAGTCAAAAAGACACCATTGCAGATTTAAAAGCTATGCTAAAAACACAGAAGTTTGTGTCTCCCAAAATGCTTAACAGCGATGGGATTAAAAAGCATGTTCACTTCTCAGATGAAGTTACTTGTAATGAATCTGAAATGATTTGTTCAGAGGCCGTAGCTAAAAAGAGTTTGCCCGTTTCAGTAATTAAGGTGATGCCACACCATAGCGCAGCAAAGACGCATGGTGTAGAAGCATTGGAGAGTCTTAAAAACCCTCAAACCTCAGATGATCACAGCAATCAACCCTCAGGCAAACAAAACAGGCTTTGTATGACCTGTAAAAAGTTTGGTCACAGAGAGGAACAATGTTGGACATCAGGACAGGGAAGACCTCCACCTTATTTTCTGAGAAAACGGAAATCACTAAAGAGCAAAAATCAGTGGTCTTCACGTAACAAAAACTCATCTGCTAATAACACACTTAGTGAACTAACTGCATTGTTAATACAAGGCCTGCAACTGTTAACTTCCTTTGCTAGCGGCTTAGCAGCCTAATAGCAATAAAAGTTAATAATTGCTGATCCTGTTTGCATTTCCAAATTTGTTATATTTGTGTTATTCACATTTTCATTTCCATAGAACACAATGGTATTGTGTGATACTACACGTACACATAGACTGAGTAATTCCTTAAAACATGATTTTCTTACTGTAAGTGTAAAAACACTCAGGTCTGAGGTTTTAGAAGCCACAGATGCATTCTAGACCGCATGTCACGTATAAAGAAGGAATTAACTGTATGCTAAAATTAATTAATTTTAAGGTACTTGTGTTCATTTGTTGGATGAGTTTCATCTCCTAAAAGTGGTAAACTGTGCTATCCTCAATATAGCTGCAGTTTAAACTACAAACAGGAGTATAGAGTTGCCTTGTGGCTCCAGTGTAATAACTGCAGTAACAATGAAAATGTTTTCTTACAGGATTCAACCTTGAACATTGCACTTTTTCATGCTTCTTTAAAATAAAACATTGATTTGGAAGTTTTTTGAGCCAGATCACATTCACATCTCATGCTCAAATTCCATGCTGGCTCCCTGTTACAACAGGACTAAATTTTACACACTACCGTAAAACTTCCACCTTTTGTTAGGAGCATGTTTACACAAACACATAGCCTCACAGCTGGAACACTGCCACACAGAGAACAATGTTTCAAATCTTCACACACATATAGTCAAATTCACTATTTTGTCTAACAAGCTTAATATAGATTTTACATGTTATTTAAGTCTTTTCAGTCGGACTTTATATTAACTATAGATTTTTCATCTTGTGTTGTTATTTTGGTTTCTTTTGATTTTTAACCAGTTACTTATTTTTTGTTTAAACAAAGTTATATCAGAATGTAAATTGTGATTCTAAATCCAAAATGCTGAATTGTTGTTGCTTTTGTAACACTTTTGACATCTCTACAACAAATATTATTTGTGTTTACTTGTATTTAATCCATTTAAATGCAGTTGTGATTGTCTTTGAATATTAATTCGTTTATTTCACTGTATTTGGTTACACTGAATATTTTGCTGAAACTCTTAACTAGCTATTGTTGATTTTGTTGTAAAGCAATTATTTTAATGTTTCCAGATATTGTGTAAAGAGCTTGTTTGCTTTTATTTTGTCTTAATCTTGGCCATATTTAAATTACATTAATTTAAGGACATTTTTGCTTGAGGAGAACTCAAACTGACCACATCAATCCTTTGATCAATGACAAATGCCGTGTGTTTGCTTCTGCTGTTTGTTGTGCCATTTGCTGTTTTCCAATACAGGATCCATAGAGAAAAGGTTCACGTCTTGTGATCAACTTCAAAAGAAGAGCAGGGGTTCCCTGCATTCCTCAGCACCTATTCTTGTGGGGGTATGAAGGACAATTTGCATATAAGCAGTGCAACACCATTCGATTAAAGCCTCTCACACAGGGCTGGAGGACAACAAAGACTGACCATTCTAATTCCTACAACCAGCCTGGACAGGAAGTCCGAAGATGACAGCAGCACACATCATAATGCATATTTTCATCATTAATGTCACCTTTTTGCCTCTTTATGTGTCACAACGGTGCCAGGGGAGGATTGTAAGAGGCTAAATTATCATATGCATTTGTTTATAATACAAAACATGCTTTTTCAATCAAGAAGGTCCATACTGACTACAAAGGCAGATACTGATAAGATCAGGGCCTGTTGTGTGGACTTTGGGGGTTTTATGGTGTGGTCACATGTTGATTGGTCAGTTTGAATGTCTCAGCAATGGTGGTCACATGGTCAAGAAAGATACAAAATAGGTGGTAAACTCTGGCTCTGTCTCTCTTTTTCCTGCCTCTCTTTTCCTGGCCTGGTTCTCTCCTGCTCTGCTCCTCTCCTCCTCTGGAGTCTATCTTCTCTGACTCTACTGCTATCAGGCTTTTGGGCCTGCTCTCTTTGCCTCTCTCCCTCCCTCTGTGTCTCTCCTTCTACCTCTGGTAACTTTAATTTTACATTTAAGCTGGGTACAATTTATACCATATGTTTTATCATTTCATATTTGATCATTTTATACAGTATTTTGTTATTAATTCAGTTGTAACCATAGAGAATTATTGTCATTAAATCATTTCATTTTCAAGTATTTGTGAATTACTTTTGATTTAACATTAACACTTAATTGTTCCATATAGCAATACAATACAATCACATAATATCAACGCTCTCCCACATTTATAGCTATTAATACTGCCCTTATTTCCGTTTTTGGTATGAGATTGCAGAAGAATGGTTTGACTAGAAATGTACAGTTTTTTACCATCATGCTGATCACTTTTTAGTCGCTCGGCAGAACTACAGTTCGAACCGCTGTGGTTTAAAGACCGTTCTTACACAAGCTTTTAGATGATAGTGTATCTGTTATATTGCTGTACACTGCACTAATGCTAAGCATTAATGCTACCATCAGTGTGCATGTATTGTTCTCTATGTGGAAAATTAAACTTCAAATCCCAACATACCTCGAAGATACTTCAAAAAGGGCAAAGCCCAGATCAGCATGAAAGGCCTCAGAATATAAAGAGCAGAGCAGGTGATGGTCTCATGCAAATATCCTGCAACACAATATTTCATTACAGACATTAAAAATTAACTGCATTATGTGAAGCCGTTACTTCAATAAGCCATTACTTAACTATTAAACCACAAAAATGCACTAAACTGCACTCACCTTCAGTTAAGCCCCAAAGGATGAAAGCAAAGAACATACAGATGTTTGGGAAAAGGACCAGAGAAAGCTGAAGATTCCAGATTGTGCTGCTGGAGACTAAAGATGAAATTCAGAATAATCACAATTACATGAGCAAAACACTTACACTGACACATACTAGAGATTTATTTGACTTAACACACCTGTGTTCAATCTGCAGTAGATCAGACGGCAGAGCAGAAGAAGAGCTCCAGATCCAGCAGACACACAGAAAAACAGCACAGCGATGTGCAAAGAAAAGAAACCTGGAGGGAAATGCATCAGTTATAACACTGCACAGAACAGACATAGCATTTTTTTTAAATAGTGGGTGTTTTGCACAAAACCCGAAACATACAACCCTTTAAAAACATTTTCATATTCAGCTCAACAAGAGCAATTGAGCAAACTACATTTAACAACCATTGCAACATTTTTTTTCATTTAGTTTTTTAAATGATCAGTGAGATTAAACCATTCAAAATCTTTTTCACAAATTATTAAAAATCTAACAAATAACTCATTGCTCCCAGTCCACAGTTACAAAAACAAAGCTTAAATCACATTATCAACAAAATTTTGAATTTGAATTTTCATCAATAATTCAAGAGATAGACTTGATTTGAACTAATGAGCGCTCTCTGTTGTGAAGAAGGCGTAACTTCAATAACATGCATGATAGCTTCAAAGACTAGGTGTTGCCAACCGTAATTAAAAAAAAGTGAAAGTAGAAGAATTGTTTGGAGATATGGGCCGTCAGTGTTGAGATAATAAATGTGCTTCAACAAAGGTTTAGTTTTTAAATCCTCGATATGATAGTGCAGCTGTAGACTTGATTACAGTGGTCTACTAACACGTGACAGAAATACGTTTGTTAGGAACATTTTTTACTTGAGAGCTTATCGTATCTGGCAATTGTGAATTACGGATTTGCTACTCGTGTTCTTTTAAAAATGACGCGGCTACAGTTGGTGCTGATTGTCTCTACAGATTTGATAAGTGAGCAATCAGTGCTCATGGTTTATGTTAATTCAGACGGCAAAGTTAGTTTGTATCGACAGCAGTACTCTTTCCGTTTTTAAAGACAGACCTTAGTCAAAATGATTTAGTTACTAAGTTTACAGTACTTTAATATCACTACAATATTATGGACTGAAAGATCTGCTGTAATTGCCAAGTTACCGAAAAATATGGAGGTTAGTTTTCTCCCATTCGGTGTGTGGTATCAAACATTTCATTAAAACTACACTCTTCCAGCAGTTCCTTGCATCCAATATCTCGTTTGTCATGAGAGGAATGCATAAAATGTTCCTGAATAAAAGTGAAAGTGCCAAACTGCAGTTAAAGTCAACAAATAAATAATTTGGCAATTAATTTGATTACTGATGTCCATGTTAACATTTTCGCTGTTTGTTTTGAGTGTGTGAAAATCAGCATGTGCTCGAATTGAAACTCCCCTTTAATGCCCTTTAAGCTTTTTAGTCATTTAATGTCAGGGAATTTAATATTTGGCTTGTAGCTTGGATGTCTCTTCTCCATTCACCATGCTGAAGACGATCAGATTACGCAAAACTGGGTAGAGTGAATCACCTCAAATACAGCTCTCACTTGGTAGGCTATAAGCTAATATAAAGCAGCCACATTTTATTTCAATCCTCAAATCTGTTTTGTTCCTTACCCAGTCTCTCCAGCTTTTCAATTGCAACAAATGTTAAATCTCCAGTAAACACATAACATTTGTAAACTCCTTTATCCTCAAATCTGACACTCTTCAGTCTGAGAGAGAAGTTTCCTTTGGGCATTTCAGCAGTGAAGAACTCAACTCTGCCTCTGAACTGTTCATGTGATGAATCTGAAAAAATCTTGTTGTTTTGGTAAGGCAGGACCAGAATTTTATCATCTTCATCTGTTTTTATCCATAAAACCTCTTTAATGTGTTCAGGATTGATGTGAGAGTCTACAGAGCAGTTCAGAGTCACGTCATCACCAATATATGCAGAAACTGGACGGTTTGATTCTGATACAAACCAACTCTCTGAAAGAAAACAAATAGTTTCATACATTACATCAAATCTCATTTGATTTAAATTTTCAGCACAATTCAAGTTGATCTCACTAACCAACAACTTTAATCTGAACCACAATTTCTCCAGAACCCCGCTGACTGTGAACTGTACACCTGTATTCTCCTTCATCTTCAGCTCTCAGATTGTACAGACGGAGGGAGAAGTTTCCATGTTGAATCTCCTCAGTAAAGAAATGAGCTCTCTCTTGATATTCCTGCTGCTGGACCTCTGATTCATCTGTATCAAGAGAGAGAGAGTCGACCAGAGTCTCTGAGTCTGCTTTTCTCCATTCCACCTCCAGATCCTCCATTGGTAAAGCTTCATCAACATAACAGGGCAAAACCACTGAAGATCCCAGAGGAGCAGACAGAGGAGCAGAGGGACCACGAACAGTGAAGCCTATAAAAAAAAAAAAGAATAGAACTGTAAGCTGCAAATAACATTGAAGGGCCAAAGCCCTTGTGACACCACCTCCTCTGTGATTTTCAAAAAAAAATAGCATAGAACGCATAATCGAAGAGACAGGTGAAAGTTCAAGGCAGGTGGCAAAATACACATTAGTAGGACAGTAAACAAAGGTCAAAACACACTTAGTGATAGTCACTACAAGGAAAGAAGATTAACCAAAGTGTGTGTGTGGGTGTGTGTGTGTGTGTGTGTGTGTAGTTCATGTCATTAGTGCTAAACAGCTTCAGCTGTGTATGCGTAATCAAGAGTTGATCTGTGACTGGTGTGTGAGTTCAACTGTATACGCACAGGTTTGCTCATTCTTTTTCATTAAATTGTGTTTACAGTGACACTGGCTATACAATAGGTTAAGTCATTTCACTGAGGTTGTTAAGAAAAAAAAAAGGAAATTATTTTAAATAAAATAAAATTACTACAGGGTCACTGTTAAGATACTGTAACAACTACTTTTTTTTTGAAGCTACATTAAAGAAATTGAGAGACCACAAAACAACTTTCAGAGATTCATGTGTATTTAGAATAAATGTATATGACAACAGGTATGAATAATTATTGTTACACACTGGGGATATGAAATGATCAGCAGTCAACTCATTAATGATCACTTTTCGACAGAAATAAGCATTTGATAAGTGTCTTTCTCATTGGATCCAGTATTTATAGCAAGCAAAAAAGATACCATCAGTCCTTAAGTGAATCACATGAAAGATCAATTTCAGCAAACAGTTCATCAATGGTTGGCCACGGAATCAGTAGGAAAGTGGATGGAAAAAGTCTGTGGATATGAGGATGGATTGTCCAGGTCCTGTTTTGATGACTTAAAGTGTATACCAAAAACCCTATCTGAGGTATAAGAACAAAAATGTTCCTCAAATAAGGGCATCAACAAACAACAGCGCAGTGAAGAAGCCTTTCCATGTGCTAGGCAACATACTTCCTGCCTACTGCTTCTTCTCTACCTCCTTTTAAGCAGATTGCAGACTTACTACCTAGATCGCCCTCTAATGGGTGAGATAGCTACTACAGGTAGAATTTTCAATTAGTAACAGGAAAACTGTTACAATACATCAACTGAATGATGAGCAAACCTGTTGAACACTTTTTATAATTGTTTGGCGACAGGGAAATGATCAAAGTCCAAGAATGTTTGGGGTTATTTAAGCCTTTAATAAAAATGTACAGTAAAATGACAAACAAATGAAAACATCTGTAGTCAATAAAATATTACCCGTATCTTAATTGCACAGCCCAGGCATTTAGTAATAGTTATTGTAATTAATGCTTTATTAACTTCATTTGTGAGGATTATTTATGCTTTATAAATTGCAGTAACAAAGCCAAAAAAAGCATAATAATAATAATTATTATTATTATTGTAAGAATTGAAATATTGCAAATATTCTGATATCTTTGACAATTCAAAACATGAGCTGAAAACAGAGACTGGTGACTCCACAACCCACCAGGGGGGAATGCGGGAAAAAACAGTTCCTGCTGCATTTGCATCTGAGATTGTTGAAACTCAGCTTCATCCCCCCAACTCACGCATATGGTCATTTCAATGTTCTAGATTAACCAAACTGACTTTAACTATCATGTTTGATATCGTTTGAAATGTCTCAGTGCGATTGGTACAATGGTCTCATTCTCTCAGAAATTGATATAATCAACACAATAAATATATAACTTCAGGCATCTTTTGAACCACTGTCAAGGGTGTGACTTTTTACACACACCCCCTTCCTTGAGGGAATTCTTGGATTATTTAAGGCAAGGTTTGAGAAAAACTCAGGGCGATTCTGCCTACCCAGATCAGCCCATAACATGGAGCTTAGGCTCCACGTTATGTAAAATTTACACATTATGTATATTTCAAAGTCATGAATGCATCTTTTTCATCTTGGATTTATCTTTGATAATTTGATGTTTTGTATTGATCGTTTATGAATTGACTGATTGAATTTGGCAGAATACTTATTTACCTGACTAATAAATTATGTTTTGAATTATTCAAACCTCGTGTTATTATCACTGATAAATGTTGTTGTCCATAGCACTACTGTACAGGTTAGTAACGGACTAAAACATGTTAGACGGAGCAGCGTGGCACGCTAAACAATGTTGTTAGAGATCCGACTAGCAAATTGGCATTATTTCATGTATACGTAGACTGCAAAAGGCCAACTATGGGTTTTCTATTTAAAACAACAAAATATTGTTGAAACTACTTTAAATGTGGATATTTAGGCCTTCATCTACAAATTTATAATCCTGTGCGATTATTATTAAAATACTTTGTCTTGATTAAGTAGATAACAGATCTATGGGGACCACATAAAAATCTCCTAAATTGAGTAAGTAGGGTTCTGCCTTTTTAGGAGAGTGGTTAATCGCCTCTGTTTAATGACCAAGACTGACAAGCTTGTATTAAGAGATTGTATACCCGGCCGGTGCAAGACTCGAGATGCTATCGGAATCTGAGTAAATGAGAATAAGGTATAATAACAAATCAAAAGAATATTCAATCATAAACTAAAATAATGTGAAAGGAAACAAAATAATCTTATCAATGTTTTATAATTGGAGTCAGATAAAACGAGGATAAACATATTAATATTCTAAACCATCTCATACTAAAATTGGAGTCAGATATGAGTTAAGTTTAATATAAATCAACATTGTGCACTGGAAAGACCGAACATGCAGTGAACCTTCATCCACCATTGGATACCGTCATTGGACCAACTGGCTGGACCCTACAATTATTACTATTATTATTATTATTATTATTATTATTATTATTATTATTATTATTATAATGATAATACTAAATTAAACATAGATTACACTTTAATGTTACACATGAATCCACATACTGTATATGTTAAATAAATAATTATATTAATGTTTGGACATCAGAAATGCATCATTAAAATAAATAGATGACTGAAATCAATCAGTTGCTTTTGCTTTGTTCTTATGACTTTCTCTATTTTTTGACCATTTCTAACAATCTTGGATTAAAAAAATACTAAAAACATTTAAGAAGGAACTGAATCCTGTCATCCTATAAATGTTTATAGATAACAAAGGAGCCAGCTCCAATTCTGCAAAAGAACCATGGTTATAATGGTTAAAACTCAGCTCTGTTTTTAGCTACTTTGTACTTCCAAAGCTGAAGTAAAACTAAGCTTCATTGTGTAGGCTAGTTACCATGGTTTTTCTTCAAAAGCTATTTTAAAACCTTCACTGATTTTAAAGTTACTATAAATTTTATGTAAAATGCTATTGTATTTTTTCATTTAAACTATAGTTAATTTGGTGGTGGTGTACTACAAATACTATAGTAAAAACTATAGTTCATTTTGTGGTTACTGTGGTTCTTTACAATGTGTGTGTGTGTGTGTGTGTGTGTGTATAGTAAAAACCATGGTTGCTTTTAGTACGGGACTTACAGAAACGCACACCGTAAATTCAATATACTTAAGGTAGCCTATACTTGTGTTGCTTATCTGTTTGTTACCACCCAAGCATTACAGTTTGTTCCCTTATACCTACACACATTCTTTATACTTATACTAGCCAGACAAGTACACCGTTATTCACAGCACTCGTGCGACACTTTGCGGGTTGTAATCTAAAGCGTTACAAACAAAAATAACTAACCATGGGGCAAATGGACGTCCTTAGTGGTCTTATATTATTATTATTATTTTCTTTCTTTCTTTTCCGTGATCATGACTTGGTTTTCCTGTTATCTCGACACGTCAAAAGTTGTTTTCTCATGATCATGACAAATCACAGACTATTTTCGCATTTCAAATAAAAAAGACAATAATACGTACCATCAGCGACCAGAAGTAGACATAGTGACTTAAATATGCAGGTAATAATGTCCATCGTGCATTCAGTTTAGAAAAAGATAGCATAGCCATAAAAGATCTTGAAACCGGAACTGTAATTTGAGAGCTTGACAGACGAGCCAGAAGAAAGCATGATGAGCAAGGGACCATCTGTCAACTACCCGTTTTGTGTTAAAACGTCGACGTTGTAAAACTGTGGGAAGACATAATGATTTTTCATATAACTAAATAATTCATGATTTCCAAGATTTTGTTGAAGGCTCATAGACATTAGAATGATACACTATTGTCATACCTGTCAACAATGGGATGTGAAAACAAGGGATATGCCCATAAAAAGGCCTTTAAAAGGCCTCCTTTAAAAAAAATCCCCAAATTATTAAATATGTTCTTCTAGAGCTGTTTCATTGTAAATAAACAGTTAAATGGTCAGTAATATGTTTTATTATTACTACTTACAAAAGAAAAAAATATATATACATTAGCAGAAAATGCATTAGCAAACTGTTCAGCTTATTAAAATACTTAATTCAAAGAAACAGAATCAATATCAAGTCATATTAGCCGTTTCTTCACTGTATAACATTTATTTATTTTTTTTCATTTGATTACATTAAATAAAAGGTGTCACTTTAAAAATGCACACATCTAACGTTATAATAAAAGCATTTGATTGCTTTCCTAACTTTTTATGCTCGTTTAGTTGTGTTAAAAAAAACACCAAGATCGACATGTTTAGATGTTAATATTATTATTATTATTATTATTATTAATCATGTGTCGATTCAAACATGCACTTGTAATGAACAGGAAAGGGAATCCCGCCGTTTTTAAATTTATTTCAAAGTGTTTTCATGCCTAAACAAAGCCAAAGTACAGAACATTCATTCATTTTCTTTTCGGCTTAGTCCCTTTATTAATATGGGGTCGCCACAGCGGAATGAACCAACAACTTATCCAGCACGTTTTGACACAGCGGACATATTCAGAAAAAAAGGTAGTGTAGGCCAGACTGACTTACTACATGTGGCATTTTACTGAGTACTTTAGGCAAGTATTTATGTCATTCACCTAAATAGAATGTTTCATTTTTTCAAAAGTAATAAATTGACAAAATATCTCTAGTAAGTTAGTCTGGCCTCTGGGAATGCTGTGAGAAACTCAAATAATATCTGGATGCAGCCTTTATAATGCAAGCTGAGATTGTATTTTACTGTAAAAGGAGTGGGTTTTCTATGAAATTGCTTAGTGCAAAGAATAAATGACTTTATGTATTCATTACAGGTAACTGTAACAGAACAATTTCTGTTCCAAACTCTGATGCTTTATGTGGCTATTTGTAGAGAAGTACATTGTATAAAGGCAGAAAACATTGATTCAGGCATTAACAGACACATACACATGATGCCTGCATAGGCGGAGCGTGTGTAAGACTGGGGAAGGCTTAGCGAGAGACCACGGAGATAGCAGCAAAGAAAAAAAACGGCATTAAAAACATGTAACTGGTGTAAGGCAGAATATGAATGTAATTTTTTGTTGGTGATTAAGAGAGCAATTTAGTAATTGTAAGTATGTCAATCAAAATTAAAGTCCCCCTCCGCACAAAAATGGAACTGTCCAACTCCGCACTTTGCACTGACAAACCGAAACCGAAACCAAAAGTGCTGGCCAGCGAACTATTCTAATCTGCTTGTCAAGTTACATAACGACAAATGATTATTACGAGAGAGGTATAATAATATATTACTCTGGTTTAACTTGTTTTCAGCATTAAATAAAATGTAGCTTTTATTTATTTTTGCAAAAGGAATGAATACTCAATAGTGTCACTTGTTAAATAAATTAAGACACTAGCTATTCTAGTATTAGTTTAAGAGTAGGCACTGAGGTCCACCCTAAGGTTTACTCATTAAATTTTTTTTGGCCCCTAGTAACGTAAGAAACACAACCATGTGACCAAACAACAACATCAATGCTTGTAATGCCTAGTCTAAAAGGAGGATTTTGCTGCATAAGGTAGGGCAGTGGGTATTATTTATACTGACTGTCATGCCAAAACATATTTTTGTTTGTTAGACAGAGGGCTATCATAAATCTATGACATAACATAATACAATATATTTCATTATTATTTTTATTATTATTAATGGTAATAGTAAAAAAAAAAGCAATAAGGAGTAATAATTTCATTTGAAACTACATACAGTATAAGTAATACATAAATATTTAAAAAATAAGTATTAAACAGTTTAACACACACACACACACACACACACACACACACACACACACACACACACACACACATATATATATATATATATATATATATATATATATATATATATATATATATATATATATATATATATATTAGGGATGCACACACGATATATTGGCGCCCATATTGTTATCGGTCGATAAACGCTATTTTTAAGATTATCTTATCGATCCGATGTCATAATTAGGCCGATATATTTAAGCCAATAAATTACGTATTTGTACAGACCTGCGTGCCGCGCTCGCGTGGGTGGAACGTTCAGACTTGTCCAGTGCACTATGGAGCTTTCCTCACACTGTTTATTCCTTCAAAGTCCGTCCTTTCTTCATGTTGTATTGATGTGCGTTAATAACTCAGTAAGTAACCACGTTCCTTATCATTGTAGATATGCTTGATTAAGAGTCATTGTGTATTTTGCTTTAAATCGCCTCAGGAAAAATATTACATGTGTAAACCTTTCCTGCTCTGTCTCTTTGTTGTGTTAAGAGATATCAGGGGAGATTCAATTATTACTCCAGGGCCGAATCATGTTAGTTTTGGGGTGAACTCTTTTCGTTGCAGCTGGTGAATGAAAGAGGACACGTGTAACTTGGTCCAAAATATTTATAACTTTCCGTGTGGTACAACAAATAAGTCATCAAAGAGGACACATCACAGAAAATGGTCTCATTGCGAAAAAAAAAAACGCTCCTCTTTTCTCTCTCCCTCTCCCTCTGTCTCTCACACACCCCAAACCGCAGCCCAGTCCCGTTGAAGGACCCGCACATTTTACAACACCTATAAACATAACGGTTGTTTGTAATCTGATTATTTGTTATTATCAACGCGTTGCTGGTCATGTGTTGTGGATGTAAGATTGTATTCAGTTTGATCGGAATATTCTTATTGATTATAACGAGCTCGCGTGAGAGCTGTCACCGCGCACACACACACTGTAGCATGGGGGAGAGGTGAATCCAGTCAAAGGGGCTCATAACTAGCCGCTCATTCTGTCTTTATATTCTGCTCTGTGTTTGTCATAAAGTCAGCTCATTGCAGGTTTTGTATCAAAATCTGACTCTGATGGCAATACCCAACACTGCCTCTACAGTTAAGTGAAACTTTCAGTTGTTCAAATCTCTAGACTCAATTATAACACAATTCTACTGGAAAAACAAGACCCCAAGAATTAAATTGACAACCCTACAGAAACCAAAAACACAAGGAGGATTAGAAGCACCACATTTTTACAACTATTTTGTGGCAAATCAGCTTCAAAACATACACAAATGGATTAAACCTAACTGGCATGGCAAGACATTGAACAATCAATATGCAAAGACATTAACATTTCAGAATTACCCTTTCACAATCAATCAATCAAGAAACATCACTGTTTTAAAATGCGGACAATAGAAGCAACTCTGACAGGTGAAAATTCCATCAGGTCACAAATTCCCCACTCACACCATCTAAATACACCCCACCTTGGAATAACCTTGATTTCCTTATTCCCAATTTGGAAAAACCTTGAAGATCCTCTTTGCCTGAAGCCATTCCCTAACAACACCTTCATCAGTACATAAACAAGAGGGGAGGGGAGAGAGGGGGTCAGGTAGAGATAAGGAGGAAGAAAAAAAAAATCTAATATTAAATCTAATTTAAAATAAATAAATCAATTGAAAAAAAAGTATAATGTAAACAATTAAAATAAAAGAATCATAATTCGATTTTATATATACTTCTTTACTTTCCCTTTTGTTCTATTTGTTCCCCTTTCCTGTCTCTATCAATGTTATTTATTCATTTTATTATTATTATTATTATTTATAATATTTGTTTTCTATTTATTATTATTATTATACATAAATTATTATTATTATTATTTTATATACCAGTACTTCTCCTGACCAGTCCAACAACAGATTAAAAAAAAAAAAAAAAGTATGAAGGAAAAAAAAGGAAAGAAAGAGAAGAGGAGGAAAAGAAAAAAAGAAAAAACAATAAGAGAGGGAAAAAAGGAAAGAAAAAAAAAACTACTTACATGTACTAAATTCACAGGGTAAAGTGTAACGTAGGCATGGCAGCCTGGGCACTGCACTGGACTGATCCATGCCACACGTTACACTTTTTTTAATGCATCACAAAGCAACTGACAAACACTATATACCTCAATGCCCATCATACAACTACAACCTCCTCAATTTATTGTTACAGCTGTTGTTATTTTTATTATTATCATTATTATTAGGCTGGCTTGAGAAACAAGCCAGACTACTGAAATCCTATCTAAACTTATTTTTTTTTTTATATATTATTCTTCTTCTGAGACTAACAAACAAAACGCATCTCCTCCTAGAGCTTTCGAGCTATGACCACCAAACTCACACCAGACCTCCAAACTATTCTGACTCGGTGTGCCATATCTTTTCCGACTGATCTGACTTTCGGTTTTCCGAAAAACGTCCCGGGACCGCCGGAAAAATCCTATAGACTTAACATTGGATCAAACTTTGTGACCTTATAACTCTGCGTCAGACTGTCACACAGATTTCTAACTGGGCTCATTTAACTCAGACTATCCAACTGCCAATGATTAATCACCTTTAAACCTTCTAGCCACGCCCTAGCAACCACTTTTGAACCCTAGAAACTGTCCCATAGACTTCCATTCAAAAGACTGTCATTGACTTTACATGGGACCAAACTTTGTGAGCTCATAACTCTGCCTAATGACTGACTAATGACTGAGCTCATTTAACTCAGACTACCAAACTGCCAATAACTGATGAGCTTTTAACTTTCTAGCCACACCCTAACTACCAGATACTGCACCCTAGCAACAACTGTCCCATAGACTTCCATTGCAAAAGACTGTCATTGGCTTAACATTAGATCTATCTATCTATCTATCTATCTATCTATCTATCTATCTATCTATCTATCTATCTATCTATCTATCTATCTATCTATCTATCTATCTATCTATCTATCTATCTATCTATCTATCTATCTATCTATCTATAAACTGTTTTAATCTATCTATCTATCTATCTATCTATCTATCTATCTATCTATCTATCTATCTATCTATCTATCTATCTATCTATCTATCTATCTATCTATCTATCTATCTATCTATCTATCTATAAACTGTTTTAATCTATCTATCTATCTATCTATCTATCTATCTATCTATCTATCTATCTATCTATCTATCTATCTATCTATCTATCTATCTATCTATCTATCTATCTATCTATCTATCTATCTATCTGGTCTGTTGTTCTATCTATCTATCTATCTATCTATCTATCTATCTATCTATCTATCTATCTATCTATCTATCTATCTATCTATCTATCTATCTATCTGTCTATCTGTCTGTCTGTCTGTCTGTCTGTCTGTCTGTCTGTCTGTCTGTCTGTCTATCTATACTTTTTCAAACTGTTTTAATCCATCCATCCATCCATCCATCCTTTTTCAAACTGTTTTTATCTATATCCATCCATCCATCCATCCATCCATCCATCCATCCATCCATCCATCCATCCATCCATCCATCCATCTATCTATCTATCTATCTATCTATCTATCTATCTATCTATCTATCTATCTATCTATCTATCTATCTATCTATCTATCTATCTATCTTTTCATACTTTTTAAAACAGTCTAAACTAAAACTATTTCCAACAGACTTTCTCAAGCCAGCCTAAAGTTTGTTTCGACGAACTTTAATAATCTAGTTAGTATTATTATTATTATATTACCAGCATGAGTATATTATAGTTATCCATTTAATAATCTATCATACATATCTTTAATATTATTCTTCCATGTGGGTTTGTATAATTCATAATTTGATATAGTGTTTTCTTTTTTATTTATTTAGTTTTTATTATTATTATTCATTTTTTGCTTATTCTCATTGCTTTGTTTGCTGAACTTTATTTTTCTTCGCTCTTTTTGTTTCTTTTCTTTTTCTTCTACTCCTCCCCTTCCTTTTCTGTTTTTAATTTTTTTTAATTTTATATATTTATTTTTATTATTATTATTTTATTAAGTTTTGTTTATTATTATTAGTTTATTTTCTCTTTTCCTCTCTTTCCCCTTCTACTTACTACTTACTACTATTATTATTATTTATTATTATTATTATTATTATTATTATTATTATTACTTGTCCTCTCCCTGATTTCCCATCCTCCCCTTTCCTCGACACCTTTGTCATAAATGGTATTACTTTTATTTTTTGTTATCATTATTATTATTACTGTTCTGACTTGTCCTGTTATCTTTCCATTATCATTATTACAAGTATTTATACCATTATCATTATTAAGGTTGCAGTTGTTGTAGTTGTAACGGTAGTAGTTGTAGTAGTAGTAGTAGTAGTAGTAGTTGAAGTAGTAGTCATTGTAATAGTATCGATTGTTATTGAGTAATTGTTATGGAGATTATTGAAGTAGTAGTTCATGTAGTAGTAGATGTCATTGGTATGGTAGTAACAGAAGTAGTAATGGTGTGGTTGTTACAGTAGTAGTAGTAGTAGTCGTTGTTGGTGTAGTAATATCAGTAGTAGATGTTGTTGATGTAGATGTAGTAGAAGTGATTGTAGTAGTAGTAGTAGTCACAGTAGACGTTGTTGTATTAGTTGTAGCAAATGCTATAGTAGTATCAGTAGTGGTAGTAGTATCAGTATTAGTAGACATTGTAGTAGTAGTAGTCGTGGTTGTGGCTGTAGTAGAAGCAGTAGTAGTTGTAATATAAGTAACTTTCTGTAGTAGTAGTTGGTGTAGCACTTGTGATTTATTATTATTGTTGTCAGTTATTACTGTTGTCCTTTCTTTCTTTTTACTCTCATATTTACTATCATACATTAATAAGCATTGTTGTTACTCCCTACCTCTGACTGGTTTCTTTCTATATGTTTTATTTATATCTGTGACACTTGCTTCATTTATTGACTGTTATTGTTCCTTATGTATGTACTCTGACCTGTCCACCAAGTTACCTTTACATGCATACACACACTCACACGCACATACCAGTACATGACTATATTGTTGTTGTTTTTGTTTTGGTTTTGTTTCGTTGCTTTGTATTTGTTATTTGTTGATGTTTTTTTGTATTTGTATGATTTTTGCATATTCTAATAAAAAAAAATTTTTTTAAAAAGTGAAACTCTCAGTGGTTTATCATAAACTTTTCATCGATCATTTTCCCGTGATTGACGGCAAGAACTAGCGCAGACGTGTCTGATTGACAAGCAGCAGCTACATGTGATATGTCAAAACGCCAAATAGAATGAATCTGTGCCCCATTTTCTAAACGTACTATCTGTATTTAGCTGTTTGCTTGTACGGTGGCCCTAAACTGTCAAAACACCTCTGATAAAGGCTTTTTCGGACATTAAATATTTGTCCATGTGTACATCCCTGTAACATGTTTTATTCATGATGGTTTCAGTTCTTAGCTCTTTAATTTTCATCTTAATTAAATATATTTATCTTGGTTGTTAATTAAATACCATTTTGTTATTTAAACTATTATTTTTATGCAACAATCAACTTGCATGGTCATTTGCAATAAAGAAAAGGAAATAATTTTTTGCATGCTGATTTATGTGAAATGGTAAATATAGGTCTATAATCACAGTGCAATTTTGAAGTTATAGCTTTTTTGCATTGTGTATAGCAGTGGTTCTCAAACTGTGGTATGTGTACCACTAGTGCTATGCAGCCATCCTTCTAGTAGTACGTGGAGGAATGAAATATGTCATGTACATGCCATAAACATTTCAAAATTGATCAAAAATGATGCATATAATATGTCATATATGACATATAGCCTATATTTCTGATGTAATCTGCCACATTTTTTAACTGTGCAGAGTTGTAGCTGCTTTTCTGGGCCTACTATGCTATTGTATTTCAATACTGCTCGTTTTGGTGGTACTTGGAGAGACAATTTTTTTCTGAGGTGGTACTTGATGAAAAACGTTTGAGAACCACTGGTGTATAGGCTATTCAGTTCATAAGAGCAGTTCAATCTTTTATGAAGTTTGCTGTATAAAAATATAACAATTTAAAATATTTATAAATATCGGCCTATACATATCGGCTATCGGCCTCCAAATCTGAAGAATTATCGGTTATCGGTATCGGCCAAAAAATTCATATCGGTGCATCCCTAATATATATATTTTTTTTGGCTGATACCGATAACCGATAATTCTTCAGATTTGGAGGCCGATAGCCGATATGTAAAGGCCGATATTTATAAATATTTTAAATTGTTATATTTTTATACAGCGAACTTCATAAAAGATTGAACTGCTCTTATGAACTGAATATATATATATATATATATATATATATATATATATATATATATATATATATATATATATATATATATATATATATGGTGATAGGCTGTACTTTTGTTAAAACCTCTTATTTGTCAGTTGCAAATCGTTTTAAATGCATTAAAGGGCAGTGCTTATTTTAGCCTTACCCTGGAGTTTGTTCTCTCTCCACCTTTGGATGTCTGTTTAATTTTTAAACACGAAGTTGTAAGGCAAGATTTTCAGAGGCCATTTAAGGGTGTCTCCGGTGTTTGATTACTTCTGAGTGTGCTCCATTCTATCAATCAATTCAGATGCAGAGTCATATGTTTTAAGTCATGAACAAGGGTCTACGTTGAGGAAGTAAAATGTGTTCAAATGTTTTTGAGGGTTTCAAAAGTAAGTGTGCATTAAGTTATATTGTTATCTTGAACTATTGTTAGTTAGTTAGCCTCTCCTCATATAACGTCTTACACTACTTTCATTTAAGTATACATTGGATATTACATATTGCCATAATGTACAGATGCAAACAGTGTAATGTTTGGCAACTAAGCAGATTTTACACACAAAAAAAACATTAAATTCCAATCTCCTTGGTTAGGTAATATGTGCACAGAAATCATCACAGAGAATCAAAGATAGATGATACATATAGCCATCCACACCTCCACTGTAAGGTTCCAGGTTGTGAATTTGTTGCTAAATATTTTTCAGAGCTGTGTTTCCACCTATGAATTCATATAAAAGGACAATAGAAAAGTTAATAATAATAATAAGATTGGATCCTTTGGACTCTCTGTGTTGCCGACTTTATTTTTGTTTGTTTTTTATAATTATTTTAAACTTTTTTTATTGATACTTGATGTATTTGACTGTTTTTTGACAAACATGTTTCTAATCAAATCTAGAGTAAGTACTCTATGTGTGTCTGTGTTCTTTTGATTTGCTTACTTTTTTAATTATTTAAAACTTTAAAAACAACTTTAAAAATTAAATGAATTATTTTGTACTTTTGTGGTTCAGTTTTTGTATGCATGGTCAGCATTGAGAGGAGAGTATTATGGATTTCATGTTTAATGAGCAGCTAGATTTCAATGCAGCAATCTCTCTCTCTCTGTGTGTGTGTGTGTGTGTGTGTGTGTTTGTTTCTTTTATGTTTTTAAAATTGCATATCAGGAGTCAATCAATGCCACACTAGAGCTTATTCAAAAGTAAGTATGGACGGCACACATTTAAAGGCAAAATTATTCATCCTCCTTTTAAATTATAATTCTTTTTCAAATATTTCCCAAGTGATGTTTAACAGAGCAAAAAAAAAGTCACAGTATTTTGTATAACTTTGTTTACTTTTTCTAATTAACCGAACTTAAGTATTTAAATTGCAATTCAAGCTGAACATTAGTATCTTGCAAAATAATTAGTAAAAATGTACAAAAAAAAATCTCTTTCTTAAACAGCACTTCTATACACTTTTGCAGAGGCTCAATAAAGTTGACTGCAAAACTTTAAATGAGGTAAGTAAAAGTGGTATTTATAGAATAAAGACTTTCTTAAATAAATGCAACAATCAGATTTTTTGTTTTATTTTTTTATTACTACAGATTCGGAGCAACATGAGGATATTTGAGAATGTGAAATTCTACTGTATGGTGCTGTGAAAGAGGGGGGGGGGGGGATTAAACAAGATGATTAGACATTTAAAAAAGTTAGTGATTGCTCCATATTTTAAATGTCTGTCCAGAGAGGTCATGTTTTGATCATTGAGTGGTCTCACACAATCACAAGATGTGATTTCGCAGGTCAGAGTTCACCAATTTTGAAGTTTGCAATGCAGCGAACTGCAAAACTTGCCGCACAAGCTTGCTTTTCCGGTCTGCCACCTTCATATGCGTTTGAATGGAAGTCTATGGGGAGAAAAGTCCAGTGTGACCGCAGCTTAACTGTGCAGACCCATTGCCCTCAGTAATATGTGAGATGATATGTAAATGTTTGACACTTGTGCTATATACACTGCATGTGTTGTTCATTCATTTGACCTTTTTGTTTTATTGTAAATAGAAAATTTATTGATATCTGCTGCTTTCTTTACTTTTGTTGTACATTTTCTGTTCTTTATGCGTTTTCTGACAAAACAATAAAATACATTTGTCTGAAGAATTTATAAGTTTTCTATTATAATAACAGTTAAGAATATGAATTAATTTTAGGAACACTACTATACATGACATACTATTAATGTGTATGCAGTATAATGCTGTGAGTTGTTAGGCTGGCTGCTAGCTCTCTGCAACTCTCACATGGTCGCCCACTGAAGCTAAGCAGGGCTGCACCTGGTCAGTACCTGGATGGGAGACCACATGGGAAAGTGCTAGGTTGCTGCCGGAAGTGGTGTTAGTGAGGCCAGAAGGGGGCGCTCAACCTGCAGTCTGTGTGGGTCCTAATGCCCCAGTATAGTGACGGGGACTCTACACTGTCAGTGAGCGCCGTCTTTCGCATAAGACGTTAAACCGGGGTCCCGACTCTCTGTGGTCATTAAAAATCCCAGGATGTCCTTCATTAAAGAGTAGGGGTTTAACCCCGGCATCCAGGCCAAATCTGCCCACTGGCCTCTGTTCCTCATGGCCACCTAACCATCCACATATCTCAATTGGCTTCATCACTCTGTCTCCTCTCCACCAATCAGCTGGTGTGCGGTCTGGCGCAAAATGGCTGCCGGGTCATCCAGGTGGATGCTGCACACTGGTGGTGGATGAGGAGATTCCCCCACATTGTGTAAAGCGCTTTGAGTGCCCAGAAAAGCGCTATATAAATGTAAGGAATTATTATTATTATTATTATTAATTTATTATTGTTATGCTACAGTACAGTAATTAACTGTAAGCATTTTCCATTTAGTTACCGCTACTGCTCTATTACAGTAATTAACAAGCAACACTGTTGCCAGCTACTCACTGTAATTGTTTAGTAACAGTATTTAACTGGCAACACTGTTGCCGGTTACTCATTTTAACCAAACCATTACAGTGACTAACTGGCAACAGTTATTACCCTAACCTGCCTAGTTAACCTAACTAACCTAGTTCAGCCTTTAAATGTCACTTTAAGCTGTATAGAAGTGTCTTGAAAAATATCTAGTCAAATATTATTTACTGTCATCATGACCAAGAAAAAATAAATCAGTTATTAGAAATGAGTTATTAAAACTATTATGTTTAGAAATGTGTTGAAGAAATCTTCTCTCCATTAAACAGAAATTGAGGAAAAAATAAGCAGGGGGCGGAAAATTTGGAGGGGCTAATAATTCTGACTTCAACTGTATATAGGATAGATAAATAGATAGACAGATAGATGGGTGGATGGATGGATGGATGGATGGACACAAAAGAAAATAATACAGATGATACAGCAGATACAGCATAATTTAAGGGATAGTTCACCCAAAAATGAAAGTTCTGTCATCTTTTACTTACACTCAACGTGTTTTAAAAGATGTTTTAAAGAAAGCTGGAAACCTTTAACCATTGGCACTCATAGTATTTGTTAAGTCAATGGCAACCGTTTTCCAACATTCTTTAAAACAAAAACTAAGTTGAACAGAAAAAAGAAACAGATTTTCATTTTTGAGTGAATCTTCCTGTGAACACATTACCTCAAGTTGATGTATATGAGGAGACTCGCTTCAACTGTCTGTAGACCTGCATTAGAAAACAACATTATGGATTAACTATTGATACAAACAGAGTTGAATGTCTTGTGTTATGAATAGAATCATACATTCATGCACACATAAGAGCTGTGTTGAGTGAACATACACACTTACCTTGAAAGAATTCTACCTGTTAGAAGAGACAACGTTGTTTACACCATTAATAAATACTTTCAACAAAATTAATATCACAATAAATCAGCCTATTTAGACTGTACATTGCCAAAATGTCAGATACACACAGATGTGTCAATATTATACATTTTAATGTTTGGTTGTTCATTTATTTATTTACAATTTGAAATTGCTGGACTTGATCTTTGAATTATGAGCAGATTTACTCTGCTGTTTCTATTAATGTTTTTTGTAGTTGAATAAAATATATCGTAAAGGCTGGTCAATATAGTACAGTGTTTAAAAATATTTATATGATTTTAGTAATGTGTGTGTGTGTGTGTGTGTGTGTGTGTGTGTGTGTGTGTGTACGTGTTTTGTGACATATCAGGACACAAATATAATGACATAGGTATGACACAGGTATTACAGTACGTGTGTGTGTGTGTGTGTGTGTGTGTGTGTGTGTGTTTGTGTGTGTTTCAGTTAAGTGTTTTGATTCAATTTACTAATGCTAATTTCACAAATTATTATATACAAACAAATCAGTGACCCACCATAAGCAGTAGGAAAATAAGTATTGAGCTCGTCATGATTGTTTTCCTGAGAATAATATTTCTAGAGGAGCTGTTGACATGGATTTGAAGCAGATTTTGGACAAAAAACAAACAAACAGAACAATCATAAAAATAAAACGAAACAAAAAAAATCTAAGAAATTAGTTGTGTAATGGAATTACAGAGGGAGAAAGTGCTGAAATGTATTTAATACTTTATATAAAACTCTTTTTTTGATGAGGGCAGACACCTCTCATGTGGAGAATGAAGCCACAAGCATTGCTTCGGTGTGAGTTTCTTACAGACTTCAACAGAGTCAAAATCTTAATGGTTCTTTCATCATGTAATGTGTGGGGATCAAAGCAAGGAACAACAGAGACGAGGATCCAAGTGCAGGTAAAATAAGATTATATCCAAGCAAAACAGGGACAAACAGAAGTGGCTGATACAAAAGGGGCAATCCAAAAACGTAGTCAAAAAACGTGCATAAGGTCAAAAATGGCAAACAGGATCAAACAATAAACAAGGCTAAAGTAAAAAAAAAAAAACAGGCAAAACAACAAGATGCTCATTTTAGATCAGCTTCATTTTGTCTCATAATAGTACAGTTGAGTACACTTAGATGTACTTGAGTTTACCTTAAAATGTACTTAATACTAATTTTTAGTACATTAAACACAAAATTATTTTGGGAAAATAGAGAACTTTTAATACAGTGTTTAGCACACTTTTTTACAATTTGTATATTCTTTTAATATATTACTATTATACTTTAAATTAGTCATAAATATATTTAAATGTTCAAAATTAGGGTTCAAGTGTATTTATAGTTATAACTAAATATATATATATATATATATATATATATATATATATATATATATATATATATATATATATATATATATATATATATATATATTTATTTTTTTTTTTTTAAATACAGATATAGTATGTTAAAAGCACATTTTAGTTCAATTTCAAGTTTATCTTAACATATATTTAATACTATCTTTTAGTACATTAAGTACAAAATTAGTGTGCGAAAATAGAGCACTTTTAGTACATTACTGAAAAGTGTACTAAGTATACTTAAATAAAATGCACACTGTTAACCCTTTCTGTAGATTATGCAGTAAATAACTGTAAAATAGCCAGCGTTTAGCTGTAATGAAAAGAAACAGTATTTTACTGTAAAAGGAGCAGGATTTGTATGAAATTCTGTAGTGCAAAGAATAAATTACAGTAATTTACTCTATGTACCATTACAGATATTTACTGTGATAATAAATGGTAAATTACTGTTCAACCATTACTGCCCCATCTACTCTGATACTTTATGTTGCTATTTTATATTTATTTTATCTCTGTGTTTTCTTTGGTTCCTTTTATGTTTTTAACATTGAGTATCAGGAGTCAACCAATGCCACAGAGCTTATTAAAAGGTAAGTGTAAGATATGGACGAAATGCATTTAAAGGCAAAAATATTCACACAGAGCAAAGAAATTGTCACAATAATTTTTTAACTTTGTTTACTTTTTCTATAATTAATCTAATTTAATTGCCTAGTTTGACCTATAGTTAAGATTTTAAATTGCACTTTCAACTGAATATTAGTATTTTGCTAAATAACTAGTAAAAATGTGTTATTTAAAAAAATATATATATCTTAAACAAGACGCACATACATTTTTGCAGAGACTCAATGAATTTGTCTGGAAAACTGGCAAGTAAAAGTGCCATTAACAGTATAAAGGCTTTCCTAAATAAATGTATAAATCATGATATTTGTTGTGTTTTTTATTATTACTACAGATTTGGAACGACATGAGAATCAAATTATTAATTTTTTTCTATGGATGAAGTTTATATTATAGTATATTTTTATTGTTTTTATTAAACGATATGTGCATAACTGTGATAAATGTAGGCAGTTGCTTTGAAAATATGCTATGTACCAGGGGTGTCAAACTCCTGGAAGGCCACAGCCTAGTAGAATTTAGTTCCAGCCCTGCTTCAACACACTACCTTTACATTTAGTTTGATCAGGTGTGTTTAATTAGTATAACTGCACTGGTACCCTGTAGATTGTGCAGTAAATAACTGTAAAAAACAATGATTTAGGCATCACCACACACTCCCACAGGCTGTCCGTCTTATTCTAAACACAAAGGTGTTAGAAAGAGTTTTCAGAAAATGCTGGCCCTTTAAGGGAGTCAGGTGTTTGATTTGTTTACTGCTGAGTGCGCTCTATTCTCTGTCCATCAATTCAGATGTAGAGTCTGATATGTTTTAGGCTTTAAATAAGAATCTAAAATGAGTAAGTAAAATGTGTTCAAATGTTTTTGAGGGTTTATAAAATAAGGCTGTGTTTTAAGTTATATTGTTGTTATCTTGAACTGTGTACTTGAAAGCTACATTGTTAGCTAGTTAGCCTCTCCTCATATAACTTCTTACATTACTTTTGTTTAAGTATATGTATTTATTGAATATTGCATACTGCCATAAAGTACAAATGCTAACAGTTGTATGTATCTTTCTGGCAACTAAGCCAAAATTAAATTCCATCATCTCAGTAAGGTAACATGTGCACAGAAATCATCACAGGGAATCACAAAAAAATGATACACATAGCCATCCACACACAAAAGCTCCCCTGTCCGGTCCCAGGTTGTGAGTTTGTTGCTAAGCATTTTTCAGAGCTGTTTCCACCTATGAATTTATATTAGAAACAATAAAAAAGTTTGTTGTCATGAGATAATTATAACAATAAAAGATTGGATTCTTTGGTTTTTCGGTGTTGCCAACTTTATTTTTGTTTTCTATAATTATTTTCAACTTTTTGAGATTTGACAGAGCTTTTAATTATTTAAAACTTTAAAACTTAAAATAATTATTTTCAGTTTTTTGCTGTTCAGTTTTTTTTTTTTTTTTGCATGGTCAGCATTGAGGAGAGAGTAACACATTTCACTGCAGCACTTTGTGTGTGTTTGTGTGTGTGTGTGTGTGTGTGTGTGTGTGTGTGTGTGTGTGTGTGTGCATGCACGCGTGTGTGTTTATTGGATATGTGATTGTGATAAATGTTAGCAGTTGCTTAAAAAGTATGCTATATACCAGGGGTTCTTAATCCTGTTCCTGGAGATCTACCTTCCAGCAGATTTCAGTTGCTATCCATATCAAACACACCTAAACCAATTAATTAGGACCTGAACACCACGTGATAATTACAGGCAGGTGTGTTTGATATGGGTAGCAACTGAAATCTGCAGGAAGGTCGATCTCCAGGAACAGGATTGAGCACCCCTGCTATATACCATGGGGGTCAAACTCCAAGTTACTGGAGAACTGCAGTGCAGCAGAGTTTAGTACCCACCCTGCTTCAACATTACCTGTAGATTTCTAACGAGCCTTAATTAGTTTTATCAGGTGTGTTTAATTAGAGTTACAGCTTAAAGTCCCGGTCACACTGCACTTTTCTCCCTGTAGACTTCCATTCATACGCATGTGAATGCTGCAGACCTGGAATGCATGCTCATGCGACAAATTTTACAGTTTGCAGCATTGGAAAGTTCAAGCTTGGAGAGCTCTGAACTGCGAAATCACATCATGTGATTGCTTGAGACTAATCAAAGATCAAACCATGACCTCTCTGAACAAAAATTATGGACCAGTTGCTTGCTTTTTCATTCTCTAAATATTTTGTTTAATCCCACTCCTTTTCGCAGAGCCATATGACAGAATTTTGCATGCTTAAACGTTAGTTTGACTGCAGCCTTGCTGTGCAGACCTGTGGCTCTCAGTAATATGTAAGATGATATTTATATCTGCTGATTTCTTAATTTTGTTATACATTTTCTGTTTTATATTTGTTTGCTGCCAAAACAATAAAATAAATTTGTCAGAATTTACAACTTAATTAATTTAAAGAATTAATAACAGGTAAGAATACTAATTAATTTTAGTAACACCTTGACATACTATTGTGTATGCAGTATAATGCTGTGAGTTGTAACACTACAGTACAGTAAATAACTGTACACAGTTTCCAGTTAGTTACCACTACTGCTCTATTACAGTAATTAACTGGCAACACTGTTGCCAGCTACTCACTGCAATGGTTCAGTTACAGTAAACAACTGGCAACACTGTTGCCAGCCACTCACTGTAATGGTTCAGTTTCAGTAATTAACTGGCAACACTGTTGCCAGTTACTTACTGTAACCAAACTTTTACAGTGAGTAGCTGGCAACAGTGTTGCCAGTGTTCTACTGTAAAAAAGCCTGGTAAGGTCTAACAGTGCATTTCAGTGCACTTTTTTTTTTTTACCTGGGGCCGCCTGTAAAATTCATATGCAGTCTAGGTTTTCGTTTGTCAGGTAGCTAAATGATCCTTGGAAAGAAGTAAATTGTTTGTCTAAACGTTCTGCAGCTACTGCATTCTCATTAAAGCACATAATAAATCCACATTACATCCACAGCCATATCACCCTGCCGCCCAACACCGGTTACTCACTGAAACGGAGCATGACTGAGCCTGTTCAGTACCTGGATGGGAGACTTCGACCACATGGCAAAACTAGGTTGCTGTTGGAAGTGGTGTTAGAGAGGCCAGCAGGGGGCGCTCAACCTGTGGTCTGTGTGAGTCATAATGCCCCAGTAAAAGTAAAGGGGACACTACACTGTCAGTGGTTATCGTCTTTTGATAATCGAAGTTCTGACTCTCTGTGGTCATTAACAATCCCATGGCACTTCTTGAAAAGAGAAGAGGTGTAGCCCCTGTGTCCTGGCCAAAGTCTCTCAATCACCCCTTACAATCATGGCCTCCCAATCATTCATCGCCCTCTACCAAATTGGTTCTATCACAGTCTCTTCACTTTACCAATAATGTATGGTGAAGTGCACTGGCACTGTTGTCTGAGGCTGCCATAGTAGCATCCAAGTGGATGCTGCACATTGCTGGTGCTGTGGAGAGACCCCACTCAAGATTGTTAAGCGCTTTGGGTGTATGGCCATACACGATAAATGTGCTATATAAATACACATTACACTGCATTGTTTGGTTATAAATGTGTTATATTCAGAATGCAGCTTTATATAGAAACAATACAACAAAATGCACATCTCTATATGAAAATGTATAATAGACTACAATTTATCACTACACTATCAAACTATGTGTGTTTTTTTTTCTAATCAAATGAATCTAAATAAATTTGTAATTGGGCTTTTGTACATCTGAAAATAGTGTGGTGAGTGTATCGTGTGTGTGTGTGTGTGTGTATACTTAAACTCACTTCATGATACTTTCTGACTTAGCTTTTATATTTACCTTAAAAAAATAAAAAGGATATTTATAAATAGGACATTTAATAATCTCCCAAGAGCCAGTTTCTGTGCCTGACGATGGGGTTGTTGTGGTCCTAACTTTCGACCACCACCTGTTCCACAATGCACCGGCCCCTTACGGCTTCACCTGGAAGTGAACACAGTCGACGTCACAGTCCTTAATGTTGTTGAACTCGTAAGGGGTTTTTGAACCGCACTTAGTCTGACCTGTCACCTAAGACCTGTTTGCCTTGGGAGACCCTACCAGGGGCATTAGCCCTTGACAACATAGGATCACTCAGGCACTCAAACCTCTCCACCACGATAAGGTAGCGGTTCAGGAGGGAGTGAGGGAAGGATGGAACGTGAGATTGACAGGCGGATCGGTGCAGCAGCAGCAGTAATGAGGTCGATGTACCGGTCTGTTGTGGTGAAGAAGGAGCTGAGCCAAAAGGCAAAGCTCTCGATTTACCAGTCAATCTCCATTCCTACTTTCACCTATGATCATGAGCTTTGGGTCATGACCGAAAGGACAAGATCTCGGATACAAGTGGCTGAAATTAGTTTCCTTCGAAGGGTGGCAGGGCGCACTCTTATGGATAGGGTGAGGAGCTCTGACACCCGGGAGGAGCTTGGAGTAGAGCCACTGCTCCTCCACATCGAGAAAAGTCAGCTAGGGTGGCTCGGGCATCTGCTTCAGATGCCTCCTGGACGCCTACCTAGGGAGATGTTCCAGGCATGTCCCACCGGGAGGAGGACTCTGGGAAGACCCAGGACACGCTGGAGGGACCATGCCTATCGCCTTGCCTGGGAACGCCTCGGGATCCCTCTGGAGGAGCTGGAGGAAGTGAGAGGGAAGTCTGGGGTTCTCTCCTAAGACTGCTGCCTCCGCGAACCCAGTCCCGGAAAAGCGGCAGAAGATGAATGAATGAACATTTAATAATGTGGAAACATCAATTTCAACTGTATTATTTGGCCATTAATCTTTCACCGCACTATTGAAAGCATCAGGAACAACAGGGGTGTAAAACTGTCTGGGTCATAAAACTGCCTGGATGTAAAGGCTGCAGATGCCCCATATAGCTTGTAGTGATTGCTATTTCGATTTTACAGCAGTAACATCCACATAAATCATAAAGCCTGATATTCAGTACTTAAAAGAAAAAAAAAAGTCATCAACTGTTAAATGCAAGAAAAGTACAAGAAAATGTGCAAGCACTCTTATTTGTGATGCTTCTAAAATCTATTCTCACAAAAAATAAAAATAAATAATAAAGCCATAAAAGCAACTACATTTATTGTTAGTGAAAAAAATGCAAAAGTAGTATTTGTTTGATGTTGAAATATTATAGTGTAATATAATTTCAGTTAAGCTTAGTCTAAAATTAATACACTAGAAGCACAGATATGTATAAAACGTTGACTTTTATGGTCTACTGTCATGGTCAACTACAGGGGTTGGACAATGAAACTGCAAAGCCTGGCTTTAGCCCACAATAATTCATTAGTATGGCGTCTTCTTTGAATTTGAATTAATTTTATTTAACAGGGACAGTGTTCATTAATAGGCAAAGCAGCGGCACAGTGGGTAGTGCTGTCACCTCACAGCAAGAAGGTCGCTGGTTTGAACCTCGGCTCAGTTGGCGTTTCTGTGTGGAGTTTGCATGTTCTCCCAGCGTTCGCGTGGGTTTCCTCCGGGTGCTCCGGTTTCCCCCCACAGTCCAAAGACATGCGGTACAGGGGAATTGGGTAGGCTAAATTGTCTGTAGTGTATGTGAGTGTGTGTGGATGTTTCCCGGAGATGATTTGTGGCTGGAAGGGCATCCGCTGGGTAAAAACGTGCTGGATAAGTTGGCGGTTCATTCCGCTGTGGCGACCCCGGATTAATAAAAGGACTAAGCTGACAAGAAAATGAATGAATGCTCATTAATAAACAGTAAAACTGTAAATAAGCCAGAGTTAGCCACAAGGGCTAATTTTTATCTGTTGCCCCCTGCCAGATTTTAAAAGGCAACCTAAAATCCAAAAACACATCATCACACAAACAAAAACAGTAAAGTTACATATGACAAAGGGATAAAACATGTAATAAGAATTTCTTAAAGTCTTAGACAAAAGAATTACACATGATTACAAACTTGATTTGCTTTTAGCCATTTCTTTAACTTGTATTTAAAAGTTGAATAATTTGTAGCACCCCTTAAATCAATAGGACGTGTGTTTAGAAATGACTGGCTCTAACTGAGAAGACTAATCATGCAAAAGTTGTACATCTAAACTGTACAGCACAGTCTCCCCTGGTAACAGATTGTGTTGGTTGACCATTATTGTTCTTGTGTGTCACAAACTCGCATAGTGGAGGTGGAGCAAATCCATTTAAAGTTTTAAAAATCACACAAGCATCAGCCAAACATTTAATATCATCAAAGCTCAATAAATAATGTTTTTGTATTATATTACAGTGATGATACCTAATAGACTTCTGATTAAATACTTTAAGTGCCTGTTTATAAAGTGATTCAGCAGATTTTAGAACTGTTTTACTAGGGTGTGACCAACTAGTCAGACAATATGTAATATGATAAAAAAATCATGGAGTGCATAAAAAGTTTTGCTGCTTCATTAGTCAAGTAAGGTTGTATCTGTCTGAAGTTGGCCAGATTAAATTGAACAATTTTGGTGAGCTTATTGCTTCTGGAATTTTTGGAATGTCTCTTGTGAATCTAAAACTAGACCTAAATATTTAAAATCAGAGACAACCCTGAGCTTTTCTCCTTTAACACACACATCAGGATGATGGGTAACTGTCAATGATTGTGAGAAAAACATACAAACAGTTTTCCATGCATTCAAATTAAGATATGATTCAGACAACCAATCAGATACATGAACTCGTGCCTCGGTTAAATAATTTGCTGCCAGTTTCACGTAAACATATAGAACTGTGTCATCAGCGTACATCTGAATATTAATAGTAGGACAGACTCAGGATAGTGGACAGGTCACTATGTGATGATGGTGGATGAACATATGGCTAACAAAAACAAATTAATAATAAAAAAAAACATCTGTATTTTTTGTAAGTGTACTTTTTTTGCTTTTATTCTTGCCATAATAAAATATATTTGTAGAGTAACCCATGTTTTCATTAATATTTAATAAACTTTAATAGGTAAAACTGTCTGAGATATGAACAAAAACAAGAGATGCATCAAAGTTTGATTTAAAAAATCTTGAATGGTTATAAAAATCCTTATAATCGTATTATAATTTATAAATATAATTCGTTTAAAAATATTAAATTATATTCATGATATGATGTAGTTCCGGAAACTTCCTACCTCTCCATTTATCCGTCTGATTTTACGGTGGGTTGCTTTTGACCGCCCCCTGATGTTTTAAAGAATAACACAACAGTTAATCACCTGTCATAGGAAAGCGGTAAACACTGTTATGAATAATGGAGTGAAGCATTTTCCCATTGGACAAGAACTCTCATCGACTCATCAAATACCAGAAAAATGACCACAAAGATAAAGGTAGTTTATATTTTATAAAGTACAAAATGTCACTTAATGTAAATTTTCACCAGAATTCAAGTGGTCCTCATAAACATGTTATTTTTAAGACCTATTAGATAAGTATGAAAAACACAAATATTTTAAATATTTTACTCAACACATCAATGCTGAACATTTGAAGAGAATTTCATATTTTGTGATTTGCAGACTATAAAAGAGCAAAGCAATATAGCGGATTAGGATGCAGACACTGAACATGGTAACAAAAAATGATATGTAAGGAATAATTGACAAAAGAAAGTAATGCACACCGGTGGTGGTGATGTGGTTACATAATGAGTGTCTATACATTACATTATTATCTACTAATTCAATAGCCCACCAAGAATTATTCCGCTAATACAGTTGCCACAGCTAAAGCCACAGTTCTGATGTTGTTCAGATGTTTCTTATTATGTTATTTTCAGCGTAGTGATATGGAGCTGTAATGCACTCTAAACATGCATGAACTACTCGAGCTGTGTGTTTATCTGAAAATACTGGCACACTTTAGAATGCTCATAAGCATTTTTTGAGAGCGAGAACAGTTTCTACAGGTGGTTTGTCAAGGCCACTCCTATGCTCATGTCATAAATGCAGTGTTTTTTAAATTAATTTTTTTTAAATTGAATTTTTAATATGAAATGTGTCAGATGCAAATGTGCAAAAACAATGGTGGAAGTGTCAGAAAGATGAAAGTGTTTTCCACAAGTGGTTATCAAGCCCTCTCACCTGTGGGAGGCACACTCATAAATAATAATGTTTTGAGGTTGTCACGTCGTGAGTAGGGGAGAAAAGAGGTGATCTTATATGAGATTTGATATGGGATTTTAGTTGTCGTAGCCTCAGCAGTTAGATAACTGTTGTTCATTCAGAGCAGCTCATAGTAACATCCACATTAAGCACATAAACTGATCTCATCCTGATTCTTAATTAACAAACACTGAAATCTGTTTATAAATTGTAAGTCAAAACAATGTTCTGAAGTGTTTTAAAGAATTGAGTTCAGATTTGAGTCCACACTTACCAGCAACTTTTCTGTAATCCAGTTTCAGCACAGAGCCAGTAAAGGAACTGTAATCGATATCCTCATCACTAAATGTATTATCTGAACCTGCATTAGAAATAAAGTAGCAGAACACAAACAGTTTTCTCTTTTCTCCTCAACTAACTTCACACTCATTGTTATACTGCCTTCTAGTGGCGACTCTGTACATTTATAAACACAACAAATTCAGTTTTCTGAAATGTTAAAGATTTGAGTTCAGAATTGAGTTCAGCACTTACCAGCAGCTTTTCTATAATCCAGTTTCAGCAGAGATGTTCAGCTCAGAGGACGAGCTGACGTTGATCCATCAAGTGTTTTTGCACTGAGGCAGTTTACAGTATATCAATACTGAGCTTTGTAAATCTGCTATTATTGTTGTATGAACAGAAATTATAAACAGAACGAAACTAAAGACAAATATGAGAAATGTAACAGCTTTATTTTCATATTTACAGTCTTCATTTCTATACAGTCAACATACTGAACTGCACTTACAAGAACTTACAGTCAAAACACTTTACAAAACCGATGCTTATTTGAAATATTATACACATATACTGCTGTTGCACAGATTAACATTTGGCAGTCAGTTCTGATAAACTTCACCGTCATCATCAGAATCAGACAAACATAAACAATGCCTGATTTTAAAGCAATATCCACAAATACTTACAAAACACATTTCAAAATATTTTTAAAAATGTACATTTATTATTATTATTTATATCTAATAAACTCAAAGATGAATACATCACCATTTAAATAAAACTGTAAATAACAGACAGTACAAGAACAATCATTTTAAATAAACAATAAATCAATTAGTTCTGCTTTATATACCAATAAAGTATGAAGTGCCCAACTGATTCTGTTTTCTCTTAAGGTTTTTTCCTTCACTCTTCTATTGAAGTTTTTTTCCCTCTCCGCTGTCGCCACTGGCTTGCATGGTTCAGGATCTGTAGAGCTACACATCGATGAATTTGCTCTTCAGTGTTTGGACTCTCAGTAATTATTTTAAATCACACTGAACTGAGCTAAACTGAACTGAACTGAAACACTAAAAACTGAACTACACTGATCCAGTTACTATGACCATTTATGTGAAGCTGCTTTGACACAATCTACATTGTAAAAGCGCTTTACAAATAAAGCTGAATTGAATTGAATTGAATAAAGAAATAAAAATAAACACAATATACAGTTTGATCAGGTCTGGCGTGAAAGAGAGAGAGAGAGAGAGTTGACGTACTCTTGAAGACAGGAGCTGATCAGATGCTGAGAAAGTGTTAATTTGAAATATTATACACAAAAATTACTGCATAGACAACAAAAATCTGCCACAGTCAAAATCTTAAACTTTTCCTTCGTTTGACAGAACAGAAAACCCGATGGACAAATATTCAATCAAAATTAGAGACACAAACATGAACAAAAAAGTTACTGATCAATGCTGTAGTCTCAAACATGGACAAAAAGATCCCTCATTTTATCTAATACACAGTTAAAGATGAATAAATTAACAGACACAGTTGTAAAAAATGTACCACAATTGATTTATTTGTCAATCTGGAGAAGCAGAATCAAGTGCAGACAGAATCTCCATTTCACAGTGCTGTTGTTCTCTGTGTACAAAACAAAACATTGTTATTATGTCATCAGCACATCTGTACTCACATCACTCCACACTAAGATGACAAACCCTTACTGCATACTGCAGATCAGCTGATACATGAGATATAATATTATATTACCATGAGTTGAAGTCTTTCAGCGTTGTTCCTTTGACTATCTGCAGATCTGTATTACAAAACAAAACTACGGATTGAACAATGAAACAGAAAAAGCTGAGTGTGTGTTATACGCATTTATACTACAGGACAGTTGAATTGATTCTGATTGGCTGTTGAGTATTCCAAGGTGTCATTATTTTTTAGGTTAAACACACAGATAAAGTAGTTCCAGCAGGTTTTGAGCGGATTACAGCGCTATTTCACTACGCTAAATGATTTCAGTTATTGCACAGATACAAGCAGTTTGAGGACAAAACCTGAAACATGTGAAAACAATGCACACAACATACTTGTCTTAGTTTTCCAATAAATTAACAACCTGTTTTTAATTATACCATATGTATATAATCATACATGCATACCATGAGAGCTGTGACAAATAAAAATCTGAACTTACCCTGATCTAAGATCTTTCCCTATGTGATAGAAGACAATACAGACAAAATAGTTAATAAACAACTGATCAGAAGTTTAAATGCATATTTTATTGAATGTTTGTCCATTTTCAGACTGCATTATGAAACCCTGATCTCTGCCCCAAGATTTACTGTTTGTAGTTTAGATACATTGTCTAAATTAATAGAGTACAGTATTTACAGTACATTACAGACAAACAAGTCAGCGATAAATAAATAAGACCAATATAATTACATTATATTAGCTATTATATTATATTATATTATATTATATTATATTATATTATATTAAAATATATTATATTATATTATATTATATTATATTATATTATATTATATTATATTATATTATATTATATTATATGATCAACATTAAGTGTGTACCTTATCACTTTACTACATTATTAGTTTGTGATGTTCATTTTTAAAGAGTAACTGGCTTCTGACTACTTGACTGAACATTCAAGATATACTTGATACTTTACACTGAGCTTTATAATATTTAAAATATTAACATGATAATATAATATCAACAGAAAACAAGTGTCAACTTAATGAGAATAAGAAAATTATGCCAAAATATTTTTTTATTTTATGAGTTAATGTTTATTAAATGCGGATGCATTTAAATACTACTAGTTTACTAGTCTGTTTCACCTAAAAACAGACATCAAAACCTTTCTCTCTGTTACTAGCCATTTCTTCCATGTGTCATGTACAGCAGTAAAGGTAAACATTTGTTTATTTCTACATCAGCAACTTATGGCTATTTTATTGTAAGATCAATATACATAAAAGCATAGTACAACATAGTTCAATAACAGATGATGAAAAAATACCCTACAAATAATTTTACATTAAAAATGTTAAATATTATTTTTTCAGTTAAAAATAATGAATAACTCAACTGTTGTAAAGGCAATAACGAAAAAAAAAGATTGTCAAACACAAGATATTAAAATAGACTTACAGTGAGCGTGCATTTGTAACAGCAGCCAATAAAAGGCAAAAGCAGATTCAGAAGGGAAGACGATGACTCTCAGATCTTCAATGACACGCTCTCCATTTACTAAAGTATTACAATTAAAGAAGAGTTATGAGAAACATGCATGCAGGATATCTCACAGCAAATTGGTTAACTATTTAATATGTAACTAATCTGTGTTCTGCTCATTTTCAGCAAGATTTTGTATTAGATCAAGTTGTTTTATAATAACAGTTAGGTTAAATATATATGCCATAAAAATGCACACACATACACAATCATATAATCATTTTAAATATGATATTGACTCACGTGCTTTCAGGATGAGTTCTGCTGTCAGTGAAACAGAGTTCAACAAAACAACACCAACTGCTCCAAACATGTACATGATCTCCTTACAAAGAGACACTGAAACAAACACACAAAAAAGGTAAATGATTAAATGTTGCATTAATGACACAGATCTCTTCTATTTTCAGTTCTATTAAACCGGCTTTATGCCACAATAAATGCATAGATGATTACTGAAAATAAATTATTGATCAGTGAATGATTACATGTGTTTGATCCTTGCTCACTCGCCTCAGTCTGCTGTCGTCGTGGTCTCCGTTTTTCTGAATGATGTTTTATTGTTAAAAACAAAACTCAGATGAATGAGCAGAAAATATGACTTTATTTTGGGATCTTTTCTATTCTAGCATGAGAAAAAGACAAATATTTTTTTTTTTTATGACAACAACAACAATAGTAATAAATCAAAAGGCCTAGACAATATTTTAACAATTTATTGGTAGTAAATCAATTCTGTATTATGGATTATGAAATCAGAGAGAAAAGTATGAGCATATCATGTAAATTGTCTCTAAAACACAATGTAATGTACAAAATAATGTCACTAATAGTGTAATTCAAACATGCAGGTCAAACTGACATCATTAATGTGGGTTTAGTTTAGCACATTTATTCTGTACTCCTACTTGATGAAGCATTATAAGTCAGTGATGGACAGTGTTGTGCAAGATACTTCCAAACTGTAATATATCACAGATTACTTGTTACTGTTATACAACCGTAAACCCTTACAATATTGCTGTCTCAGAACTTAATATGTTACATTACTCTTATATTACTTTTTAGTTACTTTCACCAAAATAACTACAGAATTAAGACTTAACATTCTAACATGAGTACTGAAGTGTACTGCAGAGCATTTTACACCCAGTAGAAAACGATGTCATGAAAAGATGCAGATTTTTTTTTCTTTTATTATTATTGCCATTATTTTAATCACTTCAAATTCGAGTGGCTTACAACACAAAACTGTCATGCATAAAGTGAGCATGAGGAACAGCTTTCTCAGTATAAAATGCAATTAGAGGACCAACCCCTAAACCTCACTCATTTTAGGTCATAGAATTGAACATATAGGTTAAACATTACCTAACTGCTTAAAAAGAAAGCAGATAAAACAGAGATCTATATGATTCTAAAAAGACAAAATTAATCCACTGACCGAGAAAAACTGCTGCTTTGGCTTATCACTCTCGTCCTCCGTTGTCTTTCTCTTCGCTGTAAGTGGAGTGGACGCATAGCAATGCTCCAGAGTTTTTTTTTTAAATTGCTAGTGCTAATTCTCAATGTCGATAATTCTCTCAGGTTTTTACAAAGGTTGCATTTGACAATAATGTTCTTCTTGTCCTTATATAGGACAAAATCTAAGTAATGCGCGTATGGCGTTATTTCACTGACAAATGTCATGAGCGCGGTATTACAAGTCAAGAGCACATTCATATAATACGAGCGAGTGAATCTCTTTGTAAGAACTCATTAAGCTGCATTCCTCCTCCTGACCAGAAGGAGGTGCTCCTGTCTCCTTGCACAACAGGATCCAATTGTCATGCTTCCTCCTGAACAGTGGATGGCTCCACGTTCTCACCATCTGCTGTGTGCCACCACTCAAGCTTGATTTGCAACACCTGTGTCTTGCCCTATATAAGTGTGTGTGTTACAAGCTACAGTGTTCAGTCTTGAGCCAGTACCACCCGGTGTTCTCCAGATTGTCTAGAGAAGCTAAGTGACATTCTACTGTTGTGTTTTTTGACCCTTGTGTCTAATTTGTTTTGCCTGTTTACTAGAAGCTCGGCTTCAGTTATTTCTGTTGTACTTTTGAATTCTATTTTTATAGTAAAACTCATCTGTTTATTTTTTCTGAAACCAAGGCCTCAAGTTCCCTTATTATTCTTCTGCTCTTGGGTTCATCTAGTGAGGAGTTAGCTCAAATGGGAAAAGCCCCAGCTTTGTGTCCAGGAGACCCGGGTTCAATCCTCACCTAAACCAACACCTTACAGCAAGACTGAACCATGGAAGTGAACCCAGCAGGAGAAGCCTCACCACCTTCCAATGTTGATCGTATTCTGTCTGCTTTGTCTGATCAAGCAACCACTATCCAGAACCATGAGCAGATTCTTGGTGAGATCCTCCAGTTACTAAATCCTCAACGTTTAACTTCTCAAGGAAGCCAACCAGTAGCCATTCCTCCAACAGTTTTTGTTGCTTCATCTGAGCCCAAGTTACCAGCACCAGAGAGATTTGATGGAGACCCAGAGAGGTGTCGAGGGTTTGTCACCCAGTGCACGCTGGCCTTTCAATTGCAACCCAGCAGCTTTCCCACAGAGAACAGTAAGGTAGCATATATCATCACTCTACTTACTGGCAAAGCCTTAAATTGGGCCACATCTTTATGGGACCAGAAATCTCCCCTTACCAGCAACAGTACCAGTTTTATTGCAGAGATGAAGAAGGTCTTCCAACATCCAGCCAGTAAAGGAGATGTGAGTTATCGCCTGCTTCAACTCTCTCAGGGTGAGAGGAGTGTGGCAGAATTTTCTATCGAGTTCAGAACCCTGGCCTCAGAGAGTGGATGGGGCCAGCGAGCACTAAAGGCCACTTTTCACCATGCCTTGTCCTCTGAATTAACGGATGAACTGGCCTTTAGAGATCCTGCACCAGATCTTGAGTCTCTCATTGATGTTGCCATCCGTGTTGACCATTGCCTAAGAGAACGACAACTGGAACGAGGTAGAGAGACCAGGTTATTTGACCCTGATGTACATTCTAGCACCATCACTCAGCCCCTTCAATCCAATGATCTTGATGAACCAATGCAATTGGAGAGAACTAGATTGACCCAGACGGAACGGGATCGGCGGATGAAAGACCAATGCTGCCTCTACTGTGGAAAGCCAGGCCACTTCCGCTCCACTTGCTCTTAACTGAAGGGAAAAGCCAGCTATTGTCCAGGGAGAGGGGGTCCCGGGCGAGAGTAGATACTTCCCCCCGTGCTATCACTTCTGGAGTATCCGTTCAAGCCACTATCACCCAAGGCAACCAACTTCACCATCTTAGTGCCTTCATTGACTCTGGAGCTGCTGGTAATTTTATGGATATCAATGTGGCCAGTGAGCTGGGTTTTAGAACCATAATCCTCCAGAGACCCCTCACCATTACAGCCCTAGATGGCAGACCTCTTGGTTCAGGACAGGTTAGTCGCTGCACTACATCTCTCCAGTTAAAAATAGGTGCACACCGAGAAGAGATACAATATTTTTTGATCCATTCACCAGAACACCCCTTAGTGCTTGGTTTCCCTTGGCTATTCCACCACAACCCTTTTATAGACTGGTCCAGATGTGTGGTAAAGAGTTGGGGTACTAACTGCTGTGTTTCTGATTTTTCTTTTTGCCATCCTCTCGAGCCACTGGAGACATTTCTTGGACCTCAGCCTGATCCCTCCAGATCACCCTCAACCCACACTATATCCATACCTACCACAGAAGTGCGGGTAATACCAAAGCTCAAGCCATTAACTTTCGAGTCTCCAGCCCCCTTGCCAGAGCCACCTAAGGTTCCTCTTCCATGTTTGTCTCGAGTTCCCCAAGAATACATGGATCTCAGTGAAGTCTTTAGTAAGTCTCAGGCTACTTCATTACCCCCGCATCGTCCATATGATTGTTCTATTGAACTTGTACCTGGAGCAAGCACACCTCGAGGTAGATTGTACTCCCTCTCCATTCCTGAAAGAACTGCCATGGAGAAATACTTGAACGAGGCTCTAGACAGTGGTTTCGTTCGCCCTTCAACCTCACCTGCAGGAGCAGGCTTCTTTTTTGTTTCCAAGAAGGATGGGAGTCTTCGACCCTGTATTGATTATAGAGGTTTGAATCACATCACCATTAAGAATCGTTACCCATTACCCCTAATGAACACTGCTTTTGAGATACTGCAGGGTGCCACTATCTTTACAAAGTTGGACCTCAGAAATGCTTACCATCTGGTCAGGATCAAGGAAGGAGATGAGTGGAAGACCGCTTTAAACACCCTACAGGCCACTATGAATATCAGGTAATGCCCTTTGGCCTTGTAAATGCCCCAGCTGTCTTCCAGGCATTCATTAATGATGTCCTCAGGGAAATGTTAAACAGATTTGTTTTCGTTTACTTGGATGACACTTATTTTTTCAAGTAGCTATGAAGAGCATGTACAACATGTCCGGCAGGTTCTCTCCCAGTTGTTGAGACACAGACTGTTCGTTAAGCTGGAGAAGAGCGAATTCCATGTCTCCAAAGTGTCGTTCCTTGGGTTCATAGTATCCAAATGTAGCCTTCAGATGGATCCTGGCAAGATTAAGGCAGTACTGGATTGGCCACAACCATGTTCAGTTAAAGAGGTACAACGATTTTTGGGGTTTGCCAATTTTTATTGGAGATTTATTAGAGGCTTCAGCTCCATTGCAGAACCCCTCACTGCCCTCACCAAGAAGAAGGCCAAGTCATTTGTGTGGACTGAGATGGCCAACAAGGCCTTCAACAGACTGAAGAGTCTCTTCACATCTGCCCCCATTTTAGCTCTTCCAGATCCAGAGCTTCCTTTTGTAGTGGAGGTTGATGCTTCTGACATAGGCATAGGAGCGGTCCTTTCTCAGAGAAGTAAGACTGATAACAAGCTTCACCCATGTGCTTGTCTTTCTCACAGGCTTACACCAGCACAGAGGAACTATGACATTGGGAATGGAGACACTGGTTGGAGGGGGCCAAACATCCATTTCTCATCTGGACCGACCACAAGAACCTCACCTACATTAGAGAGGCAAAGAGGTTAAACTCCAGGCAAGCTCGCTGGGCCCTTTTCTTTAATCGTTTTGATTTTACTCTCTCTTATCGCCCAGGCTCAAAGAACTCAAAGCCAGATGCACTGTCAAGGCAGTTTGGGTCTCTAGACAGTGAGACCACACCGGAACTAATAATACCTACCTCGAGAGTGGTTGGCGCAATCCAGTGGGGAATTGAAGTTCACGTCCAGGTTCTGGAAGTTATTTGGCCAACTCATTGGATCCTCCATTAGTCTCTCATCTGGCTTTCACCCCCAATCCAATGGTCAGACAGAGAGGGTAAACCAAGAGATTGAAAGGTCTTTGAGATGCTTGGTTTCAGACAATCAAACCACTTGGAGCTCCCGGTTGGTCTGGGCTGAGTTTGCACATAACACCCTTTACCACTCTTCCCTAGGAATGTCTCCTTTTGAGTGCCAGTATGGTTTCCCACCCCTTATGTTTCCAGGACAGGAACCAGAAGTCAGTGTCCCTGCTGCTACACAACTGGTCTGCCGATGCAGACGATCATGGCAGAGAGCTTGAGTAGCCTTACTAAAAGCTACCGAACAACAGCGGAGACAGGCAAATAAGCGCCGAAGGCCAGGGCCCACACTTTGCCCAGGTCAGAGAGTGTGGCTTTCAACCAGGGATCTTCCTCTTCGGGTAGAGTCTCGCAAACTAGCCCCACGCTATATTGGTCCATTTAAGATCCTCCGAAAGATAAATCCTGTATCCTACCGGCTACTCCTGCCCAGGTCCATGAGGATTCACCCCACCTTTCATGTGTCCAAATTAAAACCTGTTGTATGTTCCTCTTTCTCCCCACCCAGCAAGCCCATACCAAGACCCCGGATCATTGAGGGTAGACTGGCTTACACAGTACGCAGACTTATGTATTCTCGACTGGTCCGTGGGATGGTGCAGTACCTTGTCGACTGGGAGGGCTATGGCCCAGAGGAGCGGTCATGGGTGCCGGCTAAGGATATACTGGACCCAGTGCTTATCACTGACTTCAATCATGCCCAAAGAAGCTCCAGAGGAACGTCAGGAGCCGTTCTTAGAGGAGAGGCTCCTGTAAGAACTCATTAAGATGCATTCCTCCTCCTGACCAAAAGGAGGTGCTCCTGTCTCCTTGCACAACAGGATCCAATTGTCATGCTTCCTCCTGAACAGTGGATGGCACCACGTTCTCACCATCTGCTGTGTGCCACCACTCAAGCTTGATTTGCAACACCTGTGTCTTGCCCTATATAAGTGTGTGTGTTACAAGCTACAGTGTTCAGTCTTGAGCCAGTACCACCCGGTGTTCTCCAGATTGTCTAGAGAAGCTAAGTGACATTCTACTGTTGTGTTTTTTGACCCTTGTGTCTAATTTGTTTTGCCTGTTTACTAGAAGCTCGGCTTCAGTTATTTCTGTTGTACTCTTGAATTCTATTTTGAAAAAAAAAGCCCCAGCTTTGTGTCCAGGAGACCCGGGTTCAATCCTCACCTAAACCAACACCTTACACTCTTTGCTCCTGCACCGATTTCCTCTGTTTGTGGACAAAACTGCTTGCGAGCTCTCAAATATAGACTGCTCGTGTACAAATTTTCTCACGCTCTCTCAAATATGCATATAAAAATTTTCTTGTTTAATTGTCGTGTGTTACCTTTTTCTTTTGTGCTTTTTATTATGATTTATACTGGTGCACTGTTTATTAACAATAACCAAAATACTAAAATAGACTCGCATATTACATAATAAACCAGAACATATTTGGCTGTATGTTACAGTATATGATGAGATATTTCCAGTTTCAAACACTTAAAGACACAGAGAATAGACTTTGGATGTCAAGAATACATTTTATTTTAAAAACATTTATTAAACATATAAAAGGTGCACCATGCTAATCAAATAAAACACATTTTAACAAAAATATAACTAATGCAAGCAGAAATATAACTAATAGAAAACAGGGGAAACTTGATAAGGCATTATAGCCTACTGTACTATTCACTCTTCAAATAGCGTATTATATTTGAGAGCTCGCAAGCAGTTTTGTCCACGAACAGAGGAAACCGATGAGTGAGCAAAGAGATTCGCTCGCTCGTATTACATGAATGCTCTTGACTTTAAATACTGCGCTAACGACATTTGTCAGTGAAATAACGCCATATACGCGCATGTCCATCTCGCAAACGTACTGTCTTCAGCCATTTTTATCTATTTGCCGGTTTTCCAGAGCGCATTAGGGCTTAACGTTACTGCGAACCAGGCTGAGCCAATAGCCTCGGACCTCGAGCTCAGAGGCTGAAATGATTCCACGTTCAAAGTAAAAAGGTCCAATAGCCAGAGGGAGATTAATGACAACACACGCGTATATTCACTAACCCCAAACAGGAAATAGAACTGCGATATGTTTTATTTGGTAATATCTTGCATGCGAAAATTTTGTTGTAATGCACGCGTTACTGAACATGTACCGAGTAAAATATTACTGAAAATGTATTAGTAAAGCCTTACACTACAGTGTTAAAGGAAAAAAGTAATACGTTACTGTAATACATTACTTTTGTAAGGCATAACTCCCAACACTAGTGATGGACAATACCTTGCACAAGAATCATGATAATCTTCAGAACGTCAAGAAATGAAATGACACAGATCCACTCCAAGCGCTCTGACAATTTAAAACAGCATTTCTGATCAGCACAACATGTCTAATAAAACAGATGACTAGATAAGCTATTAATAAGCTATTAAATGGCCTTTCATTCATCACTAAACTCACTGTGTTCCTATTAAATCTATAAAAAGTTTATTAAATATTACACATTATGTACATCATTGTTCCAGGTCAACAATCCTAACTAAAATCTTACAACAAAAAATCTTGCATTAAAGATAAATGTGAGCTTTCCCACACCAAAAAAGTAAATAAACAAATAATAATCTAAACAGTGCTATATATGTCTAAATGTAAAAAAAAATAACTAAAAAATTATACAAAACAACTTTAAAATTAATGCAACATACCTTTCTCCCCTTCCAATATAACCAGATGAATATAAATGACTATAATGATATCCAGAACTGATATTGTGATTATCCACAATGCTACAATCCATGTTCTGCAGAGACCTGTCAATGAAAAGACGACCATCAGCATAATATTAAAATTGACCCTTAAAACATGCTTTTGATCTGACTGTGATCAATCTTCTGTTTATTTATTAACAGCCCAAAACTGAATATTCTGTCATTTATTCACCCTTTACTACAAAAAAAGAGAAAAAAAAATCTTCTTTTGGGTTCAACAGAAAAAAAGTCAAAAGTTTCATGACAAGTAATGTGTCAGTAAATCATGACAGAAATTTTAGTTTTGGGTGAATCAAAATGTTTTAACTTTTTTATGATAACTTTACAACAAATGATCTAAAGCCATTCACTAATTTTTACAATTGTACTGATTTTTTATCATCCAATGCAGTCTTTAACGTACATCTTGGAATGCTTTTCCATTTTCTATGTATCTTTTGCTGTTTGTGACTTTTTCATTTTAAATTACTGCCTGGAGAACTTCCCTTAAAAAAAATAATTGTAAATAATTATTCTGACTACTTTGACATAATACTCTATCATTCAAAAATATATAAATATAAAAATCATTTATCTGATTGAAGGCACGTGTGAATGCATGTCATTCCACTTTCACAAAACTAGTGTATAATCTGCACCGAATGAGAACTGACGGAGCTCCTCGACAAGATTATATCACCTTTTCTCGACAGGTGAAAATCAGGGGCAAAACTAGCTAAAAACCACCATATCTTAACATGGTGGCTAAAGTACATTTATTGGCCCCTATACTTTCCTGACTTTTCACAACACAATTATCATCATAATTGTTGCACTTTTTCAGTAAATTCACTTCGAAATGCATTAATAACACCAGTACAAAGGATAGCTTCTGTATTATATAAACTTTATATAAACTAAAAATTATAGGTTATTATTATTTCTAGTCATATAACATTTAAAAAACACTCAATTAACCATGCAAGAATGGAATTAACTTACATTTGGCTGGTGGACGAAGAAAAAACAGCATACAGGCCAGCCATAACATGCAACCAATAACCACAGCAAAAACACCAAAAGGTCCTATAATAAAAAAATATACAAGATCCCATTATTTTCCTAATCGAACTATGTTGATAAACATGATGATAATTGATATGCTGTTTTCTTAAGTATGTTTTTGAAGGTAAAGGTATTTTTCGAGTGGCTGATCATGATATATTGAAATGAAAAAGAGACTGTTGGGAAACATGATGATGGTTTATGCTATTATCTTGTGAAAATGTTAATAAAGGTAAAAGTATTTTTTCGTATGTTTGATCATCATGATATATCGAAAGGAAAAAGAGAATGTTGCCGAACAGAGTTGTTAATAATAGGGATGTAACGGTATTGTAAATACCGTCATACCGCAATATAAATTTTTTTCGATATTACCGAAGTCGCATGACTCGGTAAAACTATAGGTCTTCTGAGAAAATTTGCTCAGGCGAATGAAGCGAACGGGAGGTAGCTTAAACTACATTTCCCATAAGCACAGGCGTGGCCATAATCCTTTGCGGTCTGTTGTCGCTACAGATCCAGTAATGCGGAAATGGAGTGTGCTGCTAGTAGCGGAGATGAAAAAAAGATGGAAATGATCGAACCTAAAGCGGGTGTTGTCGCCGCGCGCGTACTGAATAGCAGGGTTGTCGCGCGCGTTCTGATCAGCTGTGTTGTCTCGCGCGTATTGTAAAGCGCCGAGGGGGGGTTGAGCGCGCATACTCAAGAGCGGTGTTATCTACTGAAGGGCTGGACGGAGGTTGTGTCGCGTCGCGGGGGCACTTTTGATCGATTTGGAAGGGCATTTTCTATCCAAGACTAAAAAGGGCATGTGCACTGCACAGGTTGAGCCCTATGTGTGCACGTGCCTGCAAGTTGGGGAATACGACTAATAGCAGTCATGGGGACTGCAGAAACACAGCACACTGTTCAGATTGATGCAGACATTGACTTGTACCGCAAAGAGATCTCTATCTCACTCATGGTTTGTCTTCTCAAGTGGGGGAAAAACAATGCACAACGTTACCCACTGCTGTCAACATGGGCCAAGTCATATCTCTGTCCCAGAAACCTCAGTCCCAAATGAGAGGGATTTTTTCTGTTGCAGGGGACATTGTAAATACCCAGAGATACCAGCTTTTACCAGATTATAGTTATATGATAATTTTCCTTTAAACCCATCTCTATCTAAGTGAGTGAGTGATTAAATGTTGAATTGATGAGTTTTCAACAATACTAAATTGAAACTTTATTTTTTTACATGGTTTAATAATTTTTTGTTATTAAAATTGAAGTTCCTGTTTCAAAGCTTACAGATAGATGGCTAATTTGTATGTCATTGACACTTTTGGCACTTTTTTGGAGTATTTTCAAAAGTTTTGTTTTTCCTGTAAATGATTCAATAAATACCGTACCGTGACATTCCTACAGAGGTATTACCGTACCGTGAAATTCTGATACCGTTACATCCCTAGTTAATAATGGATAATGAAATGAGTGGCAGTTAATTAATTGCACATTGTGATTAACTCTAGGATAAAAGGGTGGAGTGAGAGGATTGTGTCACACACTGAGGAAGACATTGTGCCGAAATGTCTGTGTCTTTTTAATCACCCGTAGACTGTAAGAGAAAAAATAAAAAATAAAAACACTACGAAGCAATCACTTGAGTGCGAATCACTACCTTTTTTGAAAAATAGCATTGACAAGATTGACGCACCAAACCAAAGAAGTTCCTAAAAAAGACTCAAGCGCGCAGGGCAAACTCTACGCACGTGACCCAATCAAACTAAACAAAGAAATAATGTCATCAAACCAGATAAAATTATTACTAGTGACTTATTAAAACATTACAATTAGAGGTAGCACTTCATTATACTGTACATTCTGTGTTCTGTAAGTAACTTTGCAACTGCATACACTATCAGTCATTGGAATAATAAAGACTGTATTATTATTATAATCTGCTGATACTTTACTATGATGAACCCCCAACAGACATTTTGGCTGTAAGAACTGTGTAGGTCTGCTTATTCGCAGCATTTAAATTTTAAATTTACCAGACGTTAAATTTACCTCTACTAATACTCCAGTGAGAGATTGTTGGCATACAGTTGCAAAAACACTAATTATTACTATGTCTAAAGTGGATTATCACGTTAAAGTGTAAACAAGTGGGAGTCTTCAGTGCGTGTGTGTGTGTGCGTGTGTGTGTGTGTTTTGAGCATTTACCTTCATTTATGCACACTGATGTTTACACGTTAGTCTACTACTACAACAACTAGTGAACAGTGAACTCAGTTTTCACATTTTTACAATCTACTTGTTTCATATCATTGTAATACATTTGCAAGAGATGAGTAAACAGTGTCACCTAGAGAGGCAAATCTAAATGAGAAGAACAACTGGAAGAATCCAAAGAAGACCAAGGAGACGATGATAAAGCAACAACAAATGTTCTCAAAACCTAATAGAGAGAGAGAGAGAGAGAGAGAGAGAGAGAGAGAGAGAGAGAGAGAGAGAAATGAGAGAAAAGACAAACATTAATTAAAAATGGATTTCAAATACTGTCCACTGCTCAAGACAACGGTCAGTTTTGAATTAGTCACACAATGACTGTTGTTAGTTTAAGCAACAAAGGCTAGTAACAAGTAACAGTCTAAAAAATTTAGATTTATTTGGGGTAAAAAATTGGAAATGTGTATTTATTTTTTCCCTTCCGATTTCAGTTATTTTTGTGCTTTATTTATCAGCATTTAGCAACACACGACTTTACATTTGTCTACTGCACTTTGAGATATTGCATGAATTAATAGTTAGTAACAGTTTAATAGTTAGCTGTTTTAATAACTTTACTGGAGTATAACTAGTAATGGAGTAAAACAAAAGAGCATGTGTTCACCTGGAGTTTGGATTCTCTCTCTTTGTCTTTTGAAAAGCCTTAAAACGTCCCCTAAAAATCAAACAAACAAATAAATACAAACACAGTTAGACATAATAGGAAACTGCCATGATTAAGCCATTGTGTTTGGTAACTGTGTTATAAAATGCAAGTAAATTAATTAAACCAGTTAGTAAAGTAATGAAGATAATACATATTTGCTTATATACTTAGCTTTTTACACAGTATAAACCATGTATAAGAAATCAAATCACTCAAAAACTCTTACCTGTACTCAACATGAGGCACATCAGCACAACAACTCCAAAGCAGAATCCAGAAAATACACGAAGTGTGCTGTCTGTTTCATGTGCTCTCTTTCTCCAGCCATAAGAGAAAAGAACTACAGAAATAGAGAAATTAAAAGACACACAAGATCAATAATGTCCTTAAGCAAGTTCACACTGAAAAGAAGTGGGTTATTGAAATAAGAGTTGCACTCTGTCTTTTATTATTCATTTATTTTTGTCATTATTTTGTTATATTTCATAAAGCTCTTGTGTCAGAATAATGAACCTGGTCTCAGTTGTGTGAAATGTGGATTTACCTGAATAAACAATGACTGTGAGAACTGCAAATTCTGTTGTTGGTGTGAAAAAGCTGGTCCATGATTTAAGGCTCTCTGCAGACAGAAAGTGTGAAACACATCAGCTCTTACACACGGTCTTATTACAGTTTCATGTTATCCTGTCTTGACTGACTAAATTACACAGTTTTCTCTCGACACAGATCAGCATGTATCCTTACTGCCAAATTAAATATTCAAACAAAGATGATCATCAACATTCAGATCATCAACACATCAAATATAAATCCAAAAATACTTTATAGTAGATAAATTGGGTATTTATTTAAAAGCAATGCACTTGTATAAAGTACTATATTTAACGTTAGTGTACAGATTCATGGCATTACTACTACACACACTGCCCTCCAAACTTTTGGAAACAGTAGGACTTATTAATGCTTTAAAAGAAGCCAATTTTGCTCACAAAGGCTGCATATATTAAAGTAAATACAGTAAAAACTTCTAAATTGAGAAATTACGTTATTAAAACAGGTTTTAATAATGTAATTATAATTGTATTTTGTATAAACAGTTTTCTTATTGAATGTACTTTCAATTTTAGTTTATTAATGTGACTCAAAGCTGACTTTTCATCATCATTACTCCAGTCTTCAGTGTCATATGATCTCTCCAAAAATCACTTTAATATAATGATTAGCTGTTCTTTGTTAAAAAGAAAGTTAAAAATAAGCTTTTAATTGTTTTCAAAACTCATTTCGTTTTCATGTTTTTGGAGTACAGTGTATCTGTTATATTGCTGTACTCTGTACTTTCAATATTTGATGCCTTAGCATATTTAAATGCAATAGAAACATTCAGTAACGATACAATGCTAAGAATTAAAGAGACCTATTATGCAAAACTCACTTTTATAAGGGGTTTAAACACACTTGTGTAGGAGCAGTGTGTGATTATAGCCAGCTTCTCATGGTAAAAAAATATTAGTTGTAATCTTTTTATAATCACACTTGATAAAAACAGTCAGGAGAAACACTTTGATTGACATTCTCCATTTGTACGTGTCATCAAAGCCCTGCCCACTAGTGACAATCTCTCCTTCATTAGCATACGGTGTTAGTCTTGTTTTTGAATCTGCCACTATGCTGACATGCAGGCATTTGTAGCTCCGCCCTCTTTTGAAAAGAGCACAATCTCATTTGAATTTAAAGCGACAGTCATCAAAATTACACAATTAGGATCAAAGCCTAAAAGGGGCAGTTTCAAAGATTTATAAAACATTATTTGTGTAGTATTTTGAGCTGAAACTTCCCAGGGCTTGAAATTGCGGCCATTTTGGCGCCCAAAATTTTATCAATGTGACCTCAAAATATATTTAGTAGCATTTGTGCGACTGCACAAAATTGTTGTGTGTGACCAGTTTTTACTGCAAAATGTTCACCACATGCGCACATTTGGGAGACATTCACGCAGAATGCATCTCTGCACTTGAAACGTGAAACGCAGCGTTTAGGAATGGTTTAAAAATGGTTTAAAGTTTTATTGTCAACTTGCTGCAGTAAACAAAGCCAAGTCCGTAATGCTTGCCCCGCCTTCACGCTCTTCTTATTGGCCCACTGCTCTAGCACTGAAATATCAGCTGTCAATCACTCAGCCAATGCCTTCTGGCTTGGGATGACAGAGAGAGCTACTACCGTGAAAAACTCTAAAGCGCTGAAGATGAGAATGAAGATAACACTGACAGATTTTGTTTCAGAAACCATGACATCTAAAGTTACAAATAATGACACATCTTACTAGGGATCATGTGCTAAATGTTAACCACCATCTAAACTTTTCGAAGAGTGGATAAAAGACTTCCATTGGCTTCAAGTCCGCTATGAAAAGTCTGTGGCATGGAATTTTCAGGTAACTGTTTGCCACATCCAGCACGAGAGCTTCTGTTTAATCCTTCATATAATCGCCAGATGCTGTCCGCTGTGCAAGTGACAGCTATATGTAAAATTTAACACCACCTACACCATCGCAAACAAGCTTGCACCGAGTAAACTAGTTAGCTAATATCGCTACTCATGAAAAGACCGGTGTTGCTATTAACATGACGTATGCATATAATAAGGAACAGTATATGTAAAAAAACATCAGTGCAATATCAGATACCATCCGTGAGAACAGCACAGTTATACTGTTAACAGATTCATTCATGTCAAGCCATGCGTGCAGGGCCGGTGAGAGGTCTGTGTATCTTTTGGTCACTCCGTTATGTTATAAAAATCTATTTTGTTGTGGTAACGGGATTTCGCTGAGACATATTTTCCTCATGCTTGCATATATATATTTATTGCTTGTTAGTTTGATTAGTGTTGATTTCAAGTGCAATAAATCTGTTAGTATAAAACGGTGCAATAATTGGTGGGTGCGACTAAATTTTGGCTGATGCGCCTAAATTTTTGCAGTTAGGAGCACCGCTGCTACCAAGCAAAAAGGTTAATTTCAAGCCCTGCTTCCCATACACTCTCTGGGGACATCAGAGACTTATTTTACATCTTGTAAACAGGAGCATAATAGGTCCTCTTTAATGCTGCCATCAGTGTGCATATGTTGTTCTCTCTGTGGAAAATTAAACTTAAAATAACAACATACCTTGAAGATACTTCAAACAGGACAAAGCCCAGATCAGCATGACAGGCCTCAGAATATAAAGAGCAGAGCAGGTGATGGTCTCATATAAAGATCCTGCAACACAATATTTCATTACAGACACTAAAAATAACTGCATTATGTGAAGCTATTTCTCCAATAAGCCACTACTTAACCATTAAAGAACACAAATGCACAAGACACTGACAAGATTCAGTCAAAGAAAACATTATTAATAAATTTCTTTTAACTCGAACATAGCAAAAAGCACTAAACTCCTGCACTCACCTTCAGTAAAGCCCCAAAGGATGAAGGCTAAGAACATACAGATGTTTGGGAAAAAGACCAGAGAAAGCTGAAGAATCGAGATTGTGCTGCTGGAGACTAAAGAGGAAATTCACAATAATCACAATCACATGAATAAAACACTTACACTGACACATAATACAGATTTATTCACTTAATAACAAACCTGTGTTTTTATATCTGCAGTAGATCAGAGAGCAGAGCAGAAGAACAGCTCCAGATCCAGCAGCAACACTGAAAAACAGCACAGCTATGTGCAAAGAAGAGAAACCTGGAGGAGGCAGCATCAGTTATAACACTGGACAGAACAGACATAGCATATTTACTTTTTACAATAGCAGGTGTTTTGCACAAAACCCCAAACAGTCTGAAAAATCCATAGTCAGTAAATGCGCATGCATTTTAATATTCATCTATATAAACTGTCTTTAAATGTGTTCTTCATATTCAGCTGAACATGAGCAATAAGCAAACTACATTGAACTACCATTGATTCAAATCCAACTAATAATGTATCTTGCTCCAGAATGGGAGAAATGGAGATTCTGGAGAAACTATAGACACAATAGTCACAATAAACTGATGAAAAGTAATATTGAAGCTCAACAGTTTTACCTATGATGTGGTTTAAAAACACTTTTTCAATGTTTATTTAATTCCTCTGTAAATTAACAAATAAAAATTATCAATTTGCTAAAATAGAACAGATGATTCATTAACTATTTTGACAATCTTCATGGGGCCTCGACACACAAGCATTAAACAAACAGACTGACAGCTTCAAAAAAAATATTATGTATGTAAACTAAGCTACGATCTCCTATAAGCACACTGCTTTCATTCTGTTTAGTTCTTATTTTTTAATAATTTGGGTTAGACCAAAACATTCAGAAATTCTTATTCACAAATTATTTAAAATCTGATAATAATATATATATTATAAAAAAAAAAATACCTCACACTGCTGCCAGTCTACAGTTACGAAGACAAAGCTTAATCAAATTAACAAAACAAATTAACAGTTTCTAAAATCAAAAGCCCCAGGAAGTTGTGGTTTACTATGGATTTATAACAACTAAGGAGCATTGTTAGCATTAGCATTATGCAGCAGCTTCACAAGGCTAATTGCATTTATAATATAGTTATTCCATATAAATAGCAACAGAGTTTGCCTGCTCATTGAGTCACGATAGACAATAGTAAAGAAACTAGCCTTCCTCTCATTGAAGGAGGCTTGACTTGAGCTATGAATTTAACCCTTCTGTTGTTTAACCTGAAATCTGTCTACACCGTTTGCCCTTTGAGTCAAAAATGACCCACCTTCACTAAAACTGTAAAATAAAGCAGCTAAACTTAATTTCACTCTTCAAATCTGTTGTGCAGTATTTCATCAGTGTTTCTCATTTTTGACTAAGTAAAGGGTGTATTTTGCTCATGCTAAAGGCACCTGCATATGAGTAAAACGTTTTTAGCAAGACATTATTCATAAAAGTTAAAGCAGCAAATTATTATAGCGTGTGTGTTTGGGAGGTGTATGTGTTTTTGTTTGTGCAGCAGTAGTTTTTGTGGTGTAAAAATAGTGTTATAACTGGTAAATCAAAATTGACCCAAAGGACAACCATTGTTGGGGTAATTTTAGAGAAACTCACCAAACATCAACACAGTCAACAGTTTTTTTTCTGCAGTTAAAATAACGCATGGGTCCTTTTTGACCCTTAACAGATGGGTTAAACCCATGAGTGAAATTCTAAAGGCAAAGACTGAGAAAACATTTCAGCTGACAGGGCAATGGCTGCTGCTAAGATAGCCATGTGATGATTGATATGCCTAAATGATCATGCTGCTCGTATATCTACATGGTGAACTTCATCAAATAAATCTGTTTTTTGGCTCAGTGAAAATAGCTGGAATAATAGTCAGCAACACAGTCAGCGGAGTCTGTCTGTAGAGTAATTTACATACAACAACTTTGAATCTAGCTCAATCAATCAGAATCACGGACCGTGACCATGAATAGCAACAAAAAGCATTGTTAACACCATAAAATGATAAAAGCTGTTGGGAGATACGGGTCAATAATGTTTAAGAAGTTTTCATTTAAATTTAGAGCATTTAAAACATATTTGTTCCTTACCCAGTCTCTCCAGCTCTACAGTTGCATTGGCTGATAAATCTCCAGCAAACACTTGACACCTGTAAACTCCTTTATCCTCAAACCTGACACTCTTCAGTCTGAGAGAGAAGTTTCCTTTGGGGATTTCAGCAGTGAAGAACTCAACTCTGCCTCTGAACTGTTCATGTGATGAATCTGGTAAAATCTCATTGTTTTGGTAAAGCAGAACCAGAAAATCTCCATCTTCATCTGTTTTCAACCATGAAACCTCTTCAATGTGTTCAGGAGTGATGTGAGAGTCTACAGAGCAGTTCAGAGTCACGTCCTCACCAACATATGCAGAAGCAGGACGATTTGATCCTGATACTAACAAACGCTCTGAAAGAAAACAAATAGTTTCATTCATTACATCAAATGCTATTTGATTTAAAATGTTCACCAGAATTTAAGTTGATTTCACTCACCATTGCTGACTTTTATCTGAGCCACAGTTTCTCCAGAATCCTGCTGACTGTGAACTCTACACCTGTATTCTCCTTCATCTTGAGCTCTAAGTTTGTCCAGACGGAGGGAGAAGTTTCCATGTTGAATCTCCTCAGTAAAGAAATGAGCTCTATCATGATAATCCTGCTGCTGGACCTCTGCTCGACTCTCACCATCTTGATACAGATGAATCAGAGTCTCTGAGTCTGCTCTTCTCCATTCCACCTCCAGATTCTCCACTGGTAAAGCTTCATCAACATAACAGGGCAAAACCACTGAAGATCCCAGAGGAGCAGACAGAGGAGCAGAGGGACCACGAACAGCTAAGCCTATTAAAAAAAAAGAATAAAACTGAAAACTGCAAATAACATTAAAGGGCCAAAGCACTTGTGGCACCGCTTCCTCAGTGGCTTTAAAAAAAATAGCATAGAACGCATAATCTGAGAGACAGGTAAAAGGTCAAGGCAGGTGGCAAAATACGCATTAATAAGACAGTAAACAAAGGTCAAAGCACAGTTAGACAATCCAAAAACACTTTATGATAGTCACTGCAGGGAAACAAAATTAAGCAAAGCATACCGTATGTGTGTGTTTGAGGTGTGCATGTAGTCCATGTCATTAATGCTGAACAGCTTCAGCTGTGTATGTGTAATCAAGAGTTGATCTGGAACTGGTGTGCGAGTGAAGTGCATTATGGGATGTCATTCAGTTCATTGCCAGATGAGTAGTTCAGGTGAATGACAGTGAGTGTTCTCCAGCGATCTGAAAAAGCAGATCATAACTATTATTTTTAATGATGTACAATTTTTGTGGAAGCTGTGATACATTTAACTATTAAGTATACTTTTATGAATAGAAATATTATTAAAATTTTAATATACTATGATCTACTATATTACATTACTAGAGTACATTTTTAAACATAAATCAGCAAAATTGTTTTTAAAACTGATTTCTGAAAATAATTTTTATACTATTACACTATCTAGTGGACAACCTACTAATCACAAAATTTAACCATTCAAGATATCTAAAATATTTCAGCATATTTAGATCCTGAATGTTTTTGTATCATGCTGACACTATTTAATGGGAATTACATGATTTACTTTACACATGTTAGATCATCAAATATTTCAATATTTTCAACATTCAGACTAAATTAGCAGTCTTCCTGTTTGTCAGAGCTAATGACTGTAAATTAGAAAGTTGTTCATCTTAATGAGAGCAATATACAGGTACTGGTCATATAATTAGTATATGTTCAGAATGTTGATTATTTCACTAATCACTCAGTGTCTTCAGTCTCTAAACATCTTTTAAGTGTTGTGAAAAGGAGTGGTAACATTACAAACTGGTACATGCTTTACTGTTACAACTTTTTCTGAAAAAAATTAAATTAAAAATCATGAGGAACACATTAAATACATACATATTGCATGCAGACAACACAACAAATATTATTTAATGTGTCCTTATACATAGCAGATTTTCTCAACACATTTCTAAACATTATAGTTTTTAATAGCTAATTTCTAATAACTAATTTATATTATCTTTGTCATGATGACAGTAAATAATATTTGACTAGATATTTTTCAAGACACTTTTATACAGCTGAAAGTGACATTTAAAGGCTTAAATTTGTAATAATTCTAACTTCAACTGTATATGTGCACACACACACACACACACACACACACACACACACACACACACACACACACACACACACACATATATATATACATATACATATATATATATATATATATATATATATATATATATATATATATATATATATATATATATACATATATATATATATATATATATATATATATATACATATACATATATATATATATATATATATATATATATATATATATATATATATACATATATATATATATATATATATATATATATATATATATATATATATATATACACACACTCACACACACACACACACACACACACACACACACACACACACACACACACATATACACACACATATATATATATATATGTGTGTGTAAACACACAGGTTTGCTCATTCTTTCCATTAATGTGTTCACAGTGACCCTGGCTAATAGATACAAAAGGTTAAGTGATTTCACTGAGGTTGTTAAGAATAAAATAAAATAGAAATTATTTCAAATAAAATAATGTTAAAATAACTACAGGGTCTGTTAACACACATCAACTGAACAAATGAGCAAACCTGTTGAACACTTTTTATAATTGTTTGGCTATAGGGAAACGATCAAAGTCCAAGAATGTTTGGGGTTATTTGAGCCTTTAATAAAAATGTACAGTAAAATGACAAACAAATGAAAACATCTGTAGTCAAAAAAATATTACCCGTATCTTAATTGCACAGCCCAGGCATTTAGTAATAGTTAATGTATGTTGATGCATTATTAACTTAATTTGTGAGGATTATTTATGCTTTATAAATTGCAGTAACAAAGGCAAAAAAGCAAATAGTAATAATAATAATAATAATAATAATAATAATAATCACTCAACATAGATTACACTGCAATGTTACACATAAATATGCATACTGTATATGTTAAATAAATAATTACATTAATGTATAGACATCAGAAATGCATCATTAAAATAAATAGATGACTGAAATGAATCAGTTGTTGTATTGCTTTAGCTCTATGACTTTTTCTCTTTAACTTTTGTCTCACAATCTTTGATTAAAAAATTTATAAAAACACAAGGAACTGTATCCTGTCATCCTATTAATGTTTATGTTAATAGATCACAAAGTGTTTATTTAGAGGAGCCAGCTCCAATTCTGCAATAGAACCATGGTTATAATGGTTAAAACTCTGCTCTGTTTTTAGCTACTTTACTTTTACTCCTAAAGCTGAAGTAAAACTAAGCTTCTTTATGTAGGCTAATTATTGGGGTTTTGCATCAAAAGCTATTTTAAAATCTTAGCTGATTTTATAGTTACTATAAATTTTATTTAAAATGCTATTGTAATTTTTTCATTTAAACTATAGTTGATTTGGTGGTTGTTTATTACAAATACCATAGTAAAAAAAATAGTTCATATTGTGGTTACTGTGGCTTATTATATATATATATATATATATATATATATATATATATATATATATATATATATATATATATATATATATATATATATATATATAGTTTAACAATGGTATAGTAAAAACCACGGTTGCTTTTTGTAAGGGACTTTTCTGTATGCTTACAGAAACGTACACCGTATCAATATACTTTATTACTTAGGGTAGCCTACATGTGTTGCTTATCTGCTTATTATCACCCAAGCATTACAGTGTGTTCCCTTATACCTTTACATTCTTTATACTTACTAGCCTATACTTCCAGACAAGCACACCGTTATTCACAGCACTCGCGCGACACTTTGCGGGTTGTAATCTAAAGCGTTAACTACACAAATAAACCATGCGTCAAATATGGACAGCCTTAGGGGTCATACATTATGATTATGATTTTCTTTCTTTCTTTCCCGTGATCTCGACATGTCAAAAGTTGTTTTCTCATGATCATGACATCACAGACTATTTTCGCATATCAAATAAAAGTTACAATATACGTACCATCAGCGACCAGTAGACATATATAGTGACATAAATATGCAGGTAATAATGTCCATCGTGCATTCAATTTAGAAAAAGATAGCATAGTCATAAAAGATTATTAAACCGAAAACTTTCATGAGTAATATGAGAGCTTGACAGATGAGCCATAAGAGCGCATGGCGGACAAGGGACCGTCTGTCAACTCCCTATTTTGTGTTAAAACGTCGACGTTGTATAACTGTGGGTAGTAGACGTACAAGGATTTCCAAGGTTTTGTTGAAGGCTCACAGACACCAGAATGATACACTACTGTCAAA